>NC_060283.1:10491927-10633319 GCF_021613505.1 Equus quagga | reverse complement strand
CCGAGGGCACCGCCGCCGCCCCGCGCCCCGCCCGCCCGCAGCCCCCGCGGGGAGGGCGCGGAGCTCTCCGGCTGGGCTCCTCGAGCCGCACTGCGCGACCAACCCGGCCGGGGCGCCCCCGATGGCAGCCGCTTCGAACCCGGCAGGGCCGCGGAGCCGGTCACCTCCTCCGAGGTGCCCTTTGACTCCGCTCCAAAAGGTGTGGAAATCCACTCCGGGTTTTCCGCTGGGTGGCGGCTCGAGGGCGTGAGCTCCGGGCTCGGCACCCCGGCGGTCCCGCGAAGACGGGCTGGTGTCTGCGAAAACGAGGAGTGGATTTCTTTTTTGCCGGCGCCGAGACTGGGTCCGCCGCTCTGGCCATCCCCCGAGCTTGCACACAGCTGGAGCGGAAAAGTCTAGGATGCCACCTTGGTGGGGGACGAGGTCCACTGACCCTCCCCACTTAACCCAGCCGCACAAAAGAAGGAAACAGACCTTTCGGCCTCTGCTCATGCCTCTCCTGCACCTCGCCACTGCGCACCCCCCCCCACCACCTTTTCCTAGACCCCAGCATCAGTGGGTAGAAAGGAAATCTCTCTTAACCCTCCAACCCTGGAGCCCCCTTGGCCCTTTCTGCCCTCTATCAGCTCAGTACAGTCCAAATCAGGTGAACCCTATTTCTCCTTTCTCTCTAGAATTGGAACTGTTTGAGTCTGGGGCAGGGGGGAGAAGGGGTCCTTCTCCCAAGGATTTGAAAGGCCTGGAACAAAATCATTGGTGGTTTCAGGTACAGAGACCTCCCAGCACACACCTACACACCTAATCAGCTACACCACCCTCCCAACACACACAAGCACACAAACACACCTCCCACACAACGAGACAGACACTGAAGCTTCACACATGACAGGGCGTGCCACTACCCTGAACTGAAGGGAGTAGGCAGGAGGACCTAACCCCCAGGCCTGCTGGAGCATCCTGCCCTCCCCTCCAGTGAGAATGCAGTTCAAAGGTGAGCCAGGCTTCCCAGAGTCAAGGATTCCTACTCCCACCCCGAGAAATCCACTGAACTCATTTTATACCGCACGGCTCACACCCAGCCACACCTCCACCTTCCCACAGTGCAGTAGGCAGCCAGCACCCAGAGGGACAAACCTATGTCTCAAGTCTCCCCCAGCACACACACACACACACACCATCCCCTTGAACTCACATGGAGACTGTTACACACACACGCACCTCCACCCACAGCTTTTCCGGTTGAGAAACAGATAAAGAAATTCCCCCAAGCAAACCTCCATGAAGACTGTTCCGGTGGAGAACAGATTTCCTTGGATTAAATGTTCTAATTAAAAATGGAAGGGAAAAAAGGCATCTGTAGGTTCTGGCTCACAGTTCCTCGGGGGCCAGAAATCTCAGCCCTTATCCCCTGGTCAAGGGCCATTAGGTTTCATACCCCCGCAGGCAGCCGAGACTCCAGGAGTTCGCCACACACCCCTTTTTGGCAAACCCCAGAAAGCAGAGCCAACCGGCTGGGACACCAGGGTCTCCAGCCTCGGCTTGTTCCCGCTCCCTCCCTCAGCTGCCTCTCTCATTGCCCTAGTAAAGACCAAACAGTGCATCCCTTCCAACCCCCACCCCTTTCACCCCATCGCCCCCACCCCTGTCAAACGGGACACGAGGCAGAAAGATGCCCTATTCAGGAATCTCCCCACCCATCAACCCAAGAGTCCAGAGGGAGACAACAGAATTCATCATTACAGCTCAACACGTCTTCAAGAGCATCTCGAATCACGGAGTTTTTCAGAGTTGCCAGGAAGAGGATGTCTGAGGGACGACCCAGGCTACCCCTCAGGTGACAGATGGTGAAGACAAGGCCTCTACAGGGGAAAAAACTGATCCAGGGAGCTAAAGGCCCCAGAGCTAACTGCCCAGGGGGCTGATGAGAGAACCAGGAGTAGAACCCTTGATCCTGACTCCCAGCCTTTCGCCAACCACTGTGAGATTCCTGAGAAGACCCAGTGCTCGCTCCCATCCGAGAGCTTACAGCCTGTCCCTTACAAAAAGAAAAATTCCAGCCTCATTCACTCCCAGCAGGTCTTAGATAGCCATTGTTCCAGAAAGTCAGAGCAGGACAGCCCCTCAGATGTACTAGATAAACTCCATGAGGTATAGTTGTGGAAACTGAGGCTCTGAGGCACTGGGCATCTTGGGTGAGTTTTATTCTCTGCCTTTATCATTGACACAGGAAAGGCTTCGAGGACACTTTTTCTCTGGGCCTTGGTCACTTTGTCTGGGGGATGCAGAGTCACTGGAAAGATGACAGAATACAGATTTGTGTGGTTCTGTCATTCATAGCTGTGTGACCCTGGGCAGACTACTTGACATCTCTGGGCCTTGGTTTCCTCATCCATACAATGGAGAAAATAGCAATAATAGTACCTATCTCCTTCTACTATTATAAAGATTAAATGAGATGATACAGTTGAAGCACTTAAAATGATACTTGGAGCACACTTGATAGATATTGAATGCCATTATTATTGTTTATCCTTAACAGAGACGCACATACTCCCCACTCCCATGTTTTGCCTGTCAGGGAAGTTCTTCCAGATGTCTAACCTCAAACCATTCTGCTGCATTTGAAGGCTACTCTTTCCTGCTGGAGCATCAATGAGAACCAAGCCAACCGTGAGTTTCCATCTCCCGAGCACTCACAGAGGACTGGGCAGGGCAGGAAATGAAGTCTGCAGGAGTGAGCAGGTACACCGAGAAAAGAGTTGGGCAGGTGTCACCCTCTCCTGGCCTCAGGTCCCACCCTTTGCCGGTTGAGGGCCTGCCTCTCTCCTTCTGGCCCCTAACAGAGGGGTGCCCAGAGAGGCCCTCTCATTCGGTGACGTTGCTGGCCCCCTGTGTCCTGGGTTCCATGACGTGGCAAGAAATGCTGGCAGCGCCTGGTTCCCCAAGGATTGCCACACTGCAGGCTGTGGACCCCTCAGGCCTGTTTCCGATCTGGTGCCGTCATCAGGGGCCAGGTGTCCTGGGTCGGCTTCGGGAGGGACTCGAAGCAGGGAGGGACATTCTGTCCCTCAGGAGCAGATGCCAGGCCTGCACTCTCCTAAACAGGGCCCCTGAGGCCGCCCGGCTCCGTTGCTAGGCCACGGCTGGGAGGCAGGGCTCCTGGTTCGCCTCTGGCCTCCACCTGGCCTGCTCTCCATTGCTGCTGTCTCCCAAGGACTCCTGTCCCCCCTACCCTACCCCCTTTGCCATGGGCTGAATTATTAATAAAAACGCTGAGGAAGCTGTTTGCGCAGCTCACGTGACAGAACAAACACACCTCTCTCCGCGCCGCCACCATCTATGTGGCAAGAGACTCAAGCTGAGCATTCGCTTGATCCAGGAGGCACAGGCTCAGAGACCAGCCAGAAGGCTGCTACGAAGGGCAACAGTAGAGCTCACTGATGTCCCAGACGAGGGGCAGGAACGGCCCTGCCACCCCGTCCCTGCAGCCACCCCCTCCCCAGTCTTCCTCTTCGCCTTCTGCAGAGGGCAGGAGCCTGGTGACAGTAAAAGCAAAAATTAATAGGCATCCTCTCTCCAGCAAGGATGCGACAGCAGTCTCCTAGGAGGCAGCTGCAGCCATCTCTATGCCCAGCTCATCACAGTGGAGACTGAGTCAATGCTCGCTGATCAATTACTCTTCTCTCCAGACCCAGTAACCACCGACTCTCGCAGGCCTACCCAGGGTCACCCGCCACACTTCCTCCAGGCGCTGCTTTGGAGGCCTGATACTGAAGAGGCAGCTTCTAGGGAAGAAATCCTAGACTGGAATACTGGTCCTGCCTCTGCCCCTAGCTAGCCGTTTGGCCTTGGCCTGTTACTTGACATCTCTGGGCCTCCATTTTCTCATGGAGATGGCAAGGCAAGGGCTGGGTGTTTTTCCAGGCTCCAGGGGGATGATCCCAGGCACCAAGGCCCCTGCCCCAAGCTGACCTTCTGTAGCCCTGGGTCCCCATTCCACGTCATCAGGCCATGTTGCTGAGCCAGAAACATTCTCTTGCCAGAAACCCCTTCCCCACACCCCACCCACCCCCATCCTTTCTGCCTGTGACCTCCTCCCCATCCAGATTCTGGCCCACGGTCACCCTGACACCCGCCATGGGATTGACTCAGCTTCTCCAAACCTTGGCCCCTCAAAAGATGAAAGCTGGTGCCCCTGCTCCTGGCCAGCCGCTGCTTGGGACAGCCCCAGCCTCGGTCAGAACCTCAGCCTTTGGCCTCTGTTCTGAGTCGCCCCTACCTTCTCAGCCTTGGGCCACTCTGGGACCCTGAGACTGACTGAGCCACAGGGCCCAGTGAGACACCCTTGCCAGGATGCACCATGGAAGCACGCCGGCTTGTCCACTACAAGCGGAGTGACCTGGGGTCAATCACTCAATCCTGAGCCTCACTCAGTTGACCAGTCTGTCCCACAAGCATGGTGGTGTTTAATCTTGAGGTGGCCTTGGACTCCTTTAGGAATCTAAGGAGCCCCATGAACCTCTCCTCCCTAGAAAAATGCATATCCAAATACAGACACAACATTTTTCCCATAATTGGCGGTGGGAGGGGGCTCTTATAGGCTTCAGATAAAAATCCCCAGCCTGGAGGCCTACAAAGTGGCTTCCACCTCTGACAATCTAGCAGTTCACTGCCCTACTCACCCGCCCCCCACAGCGATTCTTGGGTCATGGTGGGGATGGGCTGGTGGTCCATCCCTGCCATTTCTCCCTCCTACCTCTGTGCCCTCCCCCCCTCCCACACAGACTGTGTTTGGAGCTTGACAGCAGCTCAGACCAGCGTTTCGATCCCTCTTGGAGCCCACTGAACAGGCTTCACCTGCCTTTCAAGGTATTTAAAGGTTCTTTGACCAAATGCTTTTTGATCTTCCGCTGATGGGAACCAAGCAGAGGCCCTTTCACCACGGCCCCCCTCCCCCCGTATATTAATGACTAAGAGCTCTTTTGATATTGCAGAAACCTTCTGTGGTTTGTTCAAAGCCCTGGCCCTTGCGGCCACCTCCCCTGGGGGCCCAAGCCGGTCAGCTCCGACCATCACCGCCCATCTCTAGCGGTGGCCTAGTTAATAGGGGCCTCCTAGCGCTAGACAGCTCCCTCCTGCAACTGCGGGACCCCAGACCCGAGCCCAGCCGGTACAGAGCAGCTTCAGTCATGCCCCGCTCCTCCCAGGGAGCCCCCACCAGGTCCGGGTAGGATGGGGCCCACGAGTAAGTGCACCCTAGATCCGGGGGAACATGCCTCTTCTTCCCGCCCAAATGAGCCTGCATAGATGGGCATGCGGCCCATGGGATCCATTACCCTGTTTCCAGGGTCCAGTAAATGAGATCCCTTAGCCTAAGGCTGAGAAGGGGAAACTGAGGCTTTGAGAAATCCCGGGTACAGGCCTCGGCGTGTCAGGGACAGGAGCCGGCACCCACCGACTCCAGACCTTCGCCCGCTCCGCAAGCTCGCATCACAGCCGGCGCCACTCGCCCCCCGCACTCCTCCTCCAGGGCCGCGCAGAAGGGCCTGCGACGGACCCCAGCTGCAGAATCCGTGGGGGGGCGGGGGCCGAGGCATCTGGCTCAGGGCCGCCACCGCCCCGCGACGGGCGCCCCCGGCTCGGCCGTCCTCCTCTCCAACTTGGACCGACCCACCCAAAGCGCCCGAGTCTCGGGCCGGGCCGGGCGCGGGCTGGGGCGGGGATGCGCGTGCGCGGAGGGGGCGCCGCGGAGCCCGCGTGAGCTGGTGAATTACCGCGTCCTGGAGAGGACGCGCGCGCCCCGGAGGAGAAGGCACCCGTGCACGGACCTGGGGGCGTGACACGCCCTGGGACTGAGGCCCCTTCCCGAGCCCCAGCTGGAGGTGAAGTCCGCAGTGGGGGTGGGGTCCCATTTCTCAGCATGTGAAAGGGTTATCAGCGCCGAGAAAGCTGGGACTGCCCCGCTTCCACGATGCCTGGCTCTGCGCTTGGGACGCAGGAGGGGCCCCAGCACTCCGGGAGAGGGGGTAGTTCAAGTGGCCAGCCCCCCTTCCTCGCTCAGGGCTCTGGGGGCTGCTGGGCTCCTTGGCCCTGGCCAGAAGGCCAGACGGAGCGCCAGAATCCAGTCCCGACCCTGTAATAATCATAAGAGCAGCAGCCACTGTTTATTGAGCTCTGAGGGCTTGCCGGGCCCGAATGCCAAGTGCATAACACGCATTATCCCACTTAATAGTCACAGCAGCCCGATGAAGAAGCCCCATTGTGATCCCCTCGGGAAGGTGAGGAGGCTGAGGATCAGATCAGAGGGGGTGTGGCTTGCCTGAGGTCACACAGCCAGGAAGGGTGAGGGAGGGGGCAGGTGGAAGTCGCACCCAGCTCTGACCAGTTCTAAAGCCCAAGCGTTCAACCACTGGGCTTCTCTACCTTTCACCTTGGAGCTTTTTGGAGGCGGGGCAGGCTCCAGGGTCTGCTCTTCTGCCCAGTCTGCCCCAGCTCATGGGAGATGGGGGGTGGAGCAGAGGTGGGGCAGCAGTGGAAAAGAGGGAGAAGATCAGGGACCACCCCCCACCTCTCTGGCTGCTCCATTTCCGCCTGGATCCCCTTTCTTCCTGCTCCCGCCCCCCTCAAATGTGTGCATCCCCGAAGGCTCTGTCCTCAGCCGCCATCTTCTTTCTCATCCCACACTCTCTCCTGTGTGAGCTCATCCACTCCCACGGCCTCAGCTTTTACTTCCGCCCAACTCCCAACTCTGTCCCGGGGGCTCCGACCTCCCTCCCAAGCTGGCATCTGCCCTCTTCATGAAGCATCTCCATCCAGGTGGGCTGAACTCATTACCTTCCTTGGAAGCAGCCCCTGCCTGGGATGACTCCGTGCCTGTCAAGGCCTCCTTAGGCTCCCAGGCCTCAGATCAGTTCCCCTGAGCGTCCTGCTGCTCCTCCCCCACATTGAATCGGTTTCCAGATCCTTCAGACCCTTTCTCTGTGGAGCCTCTCACACCCTCATCGCAAACTTGGCAGCTGCCTCCCTAAGTCAGACATTCACAGCCCTCTCACCCTGCTCCTCAGCAGCAGCTTCTGTTGCCTTCTTCTCCTTCATTCCAGTCCAATGCCCTCCTTCACTGTGATTTTCTGCGACAAGATCTGGTCATGTTGCTCCCCAGCTCCCCAGCCCCAAGGCCTTCGATGACTCCACACTGCCTGTGGAGTCAGGTACAAGAAACTTTGCCTGAAACACAGTCCTCCCAAGGATGAGGACTCTGCCCTCCTTGTCTTGCCTGATGCCTACCTTCAGCTAAAAACTGTGCCTGAGTTTCTGCCATGTGTTTCCACCCTTCAAAGCCCACCTCAAATGCCACTTCTTCCAGGGAGCCGTCCCTGCTTCTCCCAGGTGAGTCTGAACTCCTCTGTGGCCCCACGGTACTTCCTCAACACTGCTCTGATGGAATTGTCTACTTCAGTCGTATTTTGCACACCTCTCCAGTGCTGATCTGTGCCCACCTCCCCCACCCATGCAACGGATCAGGAGCTCTTTAAAGGCAAGGCTGGCCCATCACTATGCGCCCTCATCTTCCTTCCTTCGTTTTTTTCTTGATCCATTTAGCAGACATTGAGTAGCTCCTATGTGCCAGGTGCTGTGTATACAGAACCCCTCTGGGCTCTTCCTCTGGGTAACTGGCACAGTCAGGGGTACCTTTGCCCTGGGCAAGCATTTCTCCAGACTCCCAAATGCCAGGCCCTGGCCTAGGCACTAGGAGGGGAATGCAAGGTTAAGGAAGACCCAGCCCCACCCTCCAGGATTGTAGATACAGAAACAATCCGGTATGTGTGTGTATAAACGCGGGTAGGAAGAAAGTGCTCTGAAACCATAGAAGACAGGAAATGACTTTGGCCCTGGGGAAATCTAGAAGCTTCCTGAATGCCCAGTCCTTGTACCAGGGAGGAGCCTCTTAAGCCTTTGCTGAATTAAATTGAGAGAAGAAAGGGGACGTAATAGAGACTGAAGAAGGAAGGCGGTGGAGGGGAGGGCAATGACGGAGCAGTTTCAGAACATCTGCGCATGGTGGTCCTGCCCCCCATCCCAGAGGGAGGTCTCGTGGATGAACGAGGTCGTGGATGTGCAGCCCTCTGAACTCTCAGGAAGAAAAGAGCTGTAAAGACATATACCAGTGATCATCAGACCAGTGAGTCCTTCTTTCCAGGAAGCCTCAGTGTCCCCCTGGGAAATCAAGTGTCCCCTACAACAACTCACTTCTCTCTCCAGGCCTCAGCTTCCCCATCCGTACCACGAGGATGCAGGATGAGATGGTCCTGAGTGACCCTGGCTGCTCCAGGGAGAGGCTCTGTGGGACAGCTGAGTCTGACCGGAAGATACCCTCTGTCCGCTCCCGCCCACCACACCCTGGGCTGAGCTCAGGTGTCCCAGTGATGTCACGAAGGCCACTCCCCATCCTATTTGTCTTTCTGGTCAAACAAGGCCATGCAGAAAGGGAGGCAAGGGTGGACTTTTCGGCCGGAAGTTCCCCTGTGAATTTGTGGGCACAGGCTTCAGGCCTGGATTCTGAAAAAGCCCCCTGTGTGGGCCCCTCCCCTTCATCCCAGGTCCAAGATCTGGGTTCTCCTGGGGAAGCCCCATCCTTCTCCAAATCCCCATGGGCTCTCCTTTTATGGCCAGAAGTGTGGGGTACGAGATGCCCCCAGTGGAAGGGGGTGGAGGCTATAGTGGGGGGACAGATGCTTCTACCGTAGACCTCCCTAGCCCCTCTGATGTGTGCTCCCCACCCATTCCCTGAGCTTGGCTGGTGCATCGCTTCATCACCCCTCCCCCCCATAGATCAGACACCTGGGCCATGTCCCTACCTCCCATCTTTCCCTTACTCCTCATGTTTAATTGGTGACAAAGCCTAGCCTTTCCCCCCTCCTGGCTATCTCTAGTGTCCTCTCAGCCTCCTGCTGCCCTGCAGCGACTCCCCTGGCCCAGGTCCTCTCATCTCTCACCAGCCTTCTCCCTGGGTCCCCTCCTCTGCCTCTCCTCTGCCTCCAGTGCGCTCCCCTCCCAGCCATTGTCCTATGGGCATCAAAGCACAAGTACGACCCACTGTGTCGCTCTTCAGCTCAAAGCCCTTCCGTGGATCTCCCTTGCTCGTGGGGAAAAGCTCCCTCAATCCTTATCTGGCAGGCAGGGCCCTTCCTGACCTAACCAGAGAGCTGATGTGGTCTTTGAGAGGGTCCGGAAGGTGAGGAAGCACTCGCTAAAGGAGGGCATTGGGCGCATCTCAGAGAGAGGGAACGGCGGCTGCAGAGGGGCAGAGGTGATGGAGTCTGGTGTGTGAAAAGTCAGAAATCCAAGTGGGGTAGCTGTCCAGGGGGGAGCAGACACACCTCCTGGGGGCCAGGCACTGTTCTCATGCTGGGCCTATAGTAGTGATGGAAACAAAGATCCCCTGGCGGGGGCTTGCATCTAGCAGGGGGAGAAAGGCAATGAGTGATAAGCGAAATATGTAAATGTCACAGTAGTTAGAAGATGAGTCTTGTGGAAAAATAAAGGGTAGGGAGAAGTGAGGGTTATCTGGAATGCGGGGGACAGATTGCAACATTAAGACGGGGTGGGCAGGGCAGGGCTCCTTGAGAAGGTGATGTCTGAGCAAAGACTTGAGGGAGGTGAAGGATTTAGCCCTGTGGTTCTCTGGGTAACAGTATACCGGGATAGGGAACAGCCAGTTCAAAGGCCCTGAGGTAGGACTATACCTGGAGGGTTCCAGGAGCAGCCAGAAGGCGTGTGGGGCTGGAGCAGAGTGAGGAAGGGAAAGAGGGAGAGCAGAGGAAGTCAGGAGAGTGAGGGAGAGTGGGGAGGGCAGGTCATCATAAGAACCTGGGGAGATGGGAAGCTTCTGGAGTGTTTAGTGGAGAGAAGGGAGACAAGCTGACTTACACTGTAAGAGGATCGCCCTGGCTGTGTGTCAAGGGAGCGAGGGCGGGAGACCAGTTAGGATGCTGTTACAATGATCCGGGTGAGAAACGAGGCAGCTCAGACCAGGGTAGATGCCGTGGGGGTGCTGGGGAGCGGCTGGATTCTTGATCTGTTTTGAAGGCAGAAGGAATGAGATTTCCTCATGGATTGGATGTGGGCTGTGAGAAAAAGGGAGAAGGAGACGTCACCCCCAGAATTTTGGCCTGAGCAGTGGAAGGACAAGATTGCCATCGATTGGAATGGAAAGTTTGTGTTAGAGCCACTGTTGCTCAATCTTTTTTTTCTTTATCACCCACCCCCAAGGAGCCTTTTTAGACTTTTCTCCAATCACCCCCTCCCTGTGACATTTTAATACCTCCGCTATCATGTGTCTATGTTTATGTCCTTTGGTCCTTTGAGAGCACAAACCATTGCAATATCTAAGAGTTTTTGTCCCCCGAGAACCAATTTTCGCTCCCTTGGGGGAGGTGGCACCCCCGTGGAGATAGAGAGCAAGTGGTCTGCGGCAGAGCAGGAGCTTAGGTTGGCACAGGTCCGATTGGAGCTGTCTCTTCTCGGGGGAGGTGTTGAGGAGGCCGCTGGGCATTTGAGGTCCAAGCTGGAGGACTGGCTTTGGGAGTCATGGGCAAACAGATGGAGCCTAAAGTGATGAGAGGGGGTGAGATGGCTGGGGAGTAAGCACAGAGAGAGACCAGGACGGGAGACTGGGCTCGGGGTCCCCCACGTTTTGAGGTCCGGGAGAAGAGAAAGAAGCAGCAGAGGGGACCAAGACGGAACGGCCGGAGTGGTTGGAGAAAACCACGGGAGCCAACAGCCAGCCTGGAAGCCAAGGGGAAGGGATGCTTCCTGGGGTGGGGGGGAGTGCCAGACTGTCAAATGCTGCTGGGACGGCTCGTGGCAGCAAAGCTGAGAAGTGACCGCTGGGTTTGGCCACGAGGAGGTCATTGGAGATCCTGACAGGGGCACTTTTGATGGAGGGGTGGGGCGAGGGGCACATGGGGGTGGGTTTGAGAGAAACAGGAGGAGGAGAACGGAGGACATAGGATGCAGATGACTCTGAGGCGGTCCCTGCAGAGGGGAGCAGGGAATGGATGGTGGCTGGTGGGGAAGGTGGGCTGGGGACATGTTTGTGTAGGATGGGAGGGAGAAGAGCGAGTGTGTTCACTGATGGAAGGATCTGGTGGAGAGGGCGAGACGGATGACGGAGGAGGGAGAGAGAGCGCCCGCGGGAGGGCTTGCCTGAGCGATGTCCTTGAGTGGAGCGGAGGGCTGGGCTCCGGAGCCCGAGTGGCAGTGGGCGCGTGTGTTGTCACGTCTCGTAGGATGAGGGAGGCAGAGCGTGTGGGTGCAGAGGCTGGTGGGGGTGGATGTGCCTTGCGAATCTGGAAGTGCTTCTGAGAGACTGGATTGTCTTCGGGGAGTGGGAAACAAGGTCAACAGCTGAGAGTGAGGGTGGGGGAGGCAGGGGTGGGGTGCGAAGAGAGGACAAGGTGAGGAGTAGTCGCCAGGAGCAGGGGTGGCAGGTGTGAAGGGCTCTGTAAGGAACCCTCCTGCCCCACCTGGGGCCCAGGTCAACACCCTCTTCCAGTGAGTTTTACTTAGATGCTCACTGCTCTCTTTCCTCCAGGAGAAAGTCTCTTCCTTTCTTTGGCATTCCAGTTACCCCAAGGGCTGTGCAGTCAGGCCGCCAGTGTTTGAATTCTCCTCTCCAACTCACCTGCTCTGTAACCTTGGGCAAAGATTTTAATGTCCTTCGTGCCTCCGTTTTCTCATCTGTGAAATAGGAACATGGTAGGAGCATGTACTCTGTGTTGTTGCACCCGTTGCCTGGCACGGAAGAGGGCTCAGTAAATGAAGAGCAAAGGCATGAATGAAGGGAGGGGAGTTTGCTCTGGGCGCCTGCCTGCCAAGGAGTGGGGAGAAGAGGGCTGGTGTCACATCTATGCCCTCTCTGGCGGAGGACTCTGTGCCCCCAGCCCCAGTGCTCATCTCCCACCATGTGAGCTGGGGGCCCTGACATGGCTCCCAGGTGGACAGCAGCCAACTGGAGACAGACCCAGCGGGGCAGCCCAGGACAGGCCCTAACTCAGCCTATGGCTGGCAGAGTCCAGCAGTGAGAGAAGGAGAGAAGGGCTTGGGTTGGGACCTCTTCCCCCGGCCCCACCCTCAGGACTTCCTCCTGGGCCAGGCTCTTCCTGTTTTCCCTGGAGACCGTTTCCTCCAAGAGGTCAGGACAGGATGTTGCTTCCTCTCTCCAGAGCCCAGAGCTTTCTGGACTTGCAAACGTCCTGATCTGGGCCGTTGGGTCCCTCTAGAAAATGACCTGCTGGCGAGTCGCTCCCCCAGGGCTGTGATGCAGGGGGCTCTGCTAAAAGTGTGTGGGGGTGGCAGGCGTGGCAGGGCCTTACCTTCCTCCAACTGGCTGGCAACACACCATGGAAAGACCACGGGATGGGAGCCGGCATCCTGGGAGGCGACTCACGGCCCTGGCATGGGGACCTGCTCTGCCACGCCCAGCAGAGGCCTCTTGCTCCCAGAACTTTGCTCATTCCCCTCCCCCCCGCAACCTGGAGATAGCAATAAAGACTCACAGGGGGCCTGCGAGGAGCAAGAGCTAATGGCCAGAATGGGCTCTGTAGGCTGTTATGAGATCCACACTGTTCCTTACCATTGCCAAATGCCTGGCAGGGCGGGTGGGGAGGGAGCCGCTAAGTGCCAGGTGGTGTTAAGGCTGGAGCGGGGGTGGGGGCGTGCTCAGCGAGGCCCTGGCCCTCCCCCTCACCCCCTTAATGAACTACCCGGCATGCACTGTCGGCTTGGTCCTGGTGGGGGCTGGCGCTGATGCCTGGCTGCCCTGATCACTCATGCGTCCCGCAAGCAGCAGCCTAATAGAGGCACGGCTCCCGGGAGCCTCCCGGAGACTGGCCACTGCCCCCTCCCAACCCTCATGTCCTGTCCTGCCCCTTGGCCCCTCCCTCTGGGTACCCCAGAAGGGGAGAGTCAGTGCCCTCAGGCAGGGCCGTGGCACAGGGTCAGTTCTGGAGCTGGGAGACTTCAGTTACCGCTGAGCAATGCCCTCCCTGTACTGTGAGGAGGAACCACACAGAGAGGGCCTGGGACTTGCCTAAGGATGCACAGCCATTCTTTCTAGGATAGTGGCTGCCTTTCTCTGCAACAGCCAGACTCCTCTGCTTCCCTTCAGAGGACTGGGGAATTAAAGAAGTTACCCTGGCTTCGTCTACTAGTGATGTCAAGCCGGAAGTGGCATGGCACAGGGTGACGATAACTGTTCCCTTTCATCGTGGGCCTGCCATGTGTCAGGCAGTGTTCTGGGTGCTAGGAACACAGTGGTGAAAGAGGCCAAGTCTACCCTTGTGGGGCTGGTGTTATTGTGTTAAATCCTTATAACACCCTATGTGGTCAATGTTGCTATCCCCAGTTTACAGATGGAGAAACTGAGGCTCAGAGAGGCTGGGGAGTGAAGCGAGGCCCCACAGCCAAGGAGCAGTAGAGCAGGGATTCGAACCCAGTACCGTCTGACGCCATCCGCAGCCCGGCCCGTTCACTTACACTGTGACAGACCAGAAAGAGCCTGGACTGGAGGCAGGAGATGTGCGTTGGCCACTCACTGGGGTCTGGGTTTGCGGTCAGTCTCCCCCCAGCCCTGGGCCTCAGTTCCCTCATCCAGAGGTGATCCAGAAGGTTCCTTCCAGCATTTCTGCAATGCTGAGATGTCAAAAGACCTGGAAGTCTGGCTCCCTACAGGATCCAGGCAGGAATTCCTCTTCTCCCTGCCACGGCGCCCCTGGAGGTGGGACAGGAACCCAGCCCACCCCTGGACCAAGCTTTGCAACATAGTGGGGAGATAGAAGCCGGAGTCAGGCTTGACCCTGACCGGGTGGCAGCCTGGCCTGGCTTTGCCACAGTCACAGCCGTGGGACTGGACTCAGAAGCCCTGAGTTCTAGTCTGCATCTCTCTCCTCTAACTTGCTGTGTTACCTTGGGGAAGCCCACGCCCCAATCTGGGCCTCAGTTGTCACATTTGTTGGATGAGACCATTTCGGAGGGTCCCCCGACTCTGTCCATCTGAGTCCGTAAGGTTGTTGAGTCCTTTACGGGGGCCCAGCCCTTTCTGGGAACTGAGCCAGGCTCAGTGTGTCTGCTGGTCGTGGACTCCACTCCCACCGCACACCCCTGCCCCACACCCTTCCTATAAACCAGGGAGGGAAGAATGACCTGTCTCAACCTGGTCCCAGGGCTCCCCTTTCACCTCCCCCCACCCCAGCCCCTTTGCCCCCTCTATGAGGGATGTCTTCGCCCTCCCTGCGGAGGACGGGGGTGGGCAGAAGATCAAGCCAGGTAGGGCTGGCTGGTAGCCAGGGCTCCGTGGAGACCACGCTCAGCTGAAAGGCATCTCACATCGTGGGCACGCCTGCCGGGTGGTGGGAGGACCATTTCTTTCTTTTCTTTTTTTATCCCCATCCAAAGTGGCTGAGGGGTGGGGGCAGGAAGAGAGACTCCTGAGATGGGAGACAGGGCTCCAGGGCCTGGGCTCAGATGGCGGGCGCTAGCACCCAGGGTCTCCCGTATCCCACCCCTGCGGACCCAGGTCCCAATCCAGGCTGCACCCCCTGTCCGGGCAGGGGAAGGCCTGGGCCAGCTCTCCTCAGCTTCAGGTCTCTGCTAACATTTGTTATGTGGACCTGAGAGCCCCACCCCATTTAACAGATGAGGCAACTGAGGCTGAGAGCGGACAAGTGACTGGCAGATGGGGGGCCTGGGGCAAGCGGCCAGCTTCCTGGGAGTTCTCTGGCCTCTTTAGAGAGGGATAGGGGTTTGGGAAGCTCACCCCACGGTGGGGAATGATCTCCTCCTGTTTTATTAGGGGAGTGGGAAAGAGCCAGACAATAATTAGGAGCAAAGAGGCCAGCACAATGACTGAGCGTTCCCAGAATACACCACATTTCCTCTATGCTCCAGACCTCTGCCTGGGCTGTTCCCTCTTCCTGGGGCTCCTTCCTCCACCTGGCTAACTCCTACTGATCCATCAAGTTATACTTTAGATGTTGCCTCCTCCAGGAAGTCTTCCCTGGTTTTCCCAGGGTCAAGTGATGTGTGTGCTTCAACTGCTCCATGGCTCCCCACCCATGACCAGGGCCTAATCACCTGCTATGTAGTTGTGTTTCTCATCACCAGAGTAGGAGCTCTTGGAGGGAAAGGCGCTGTGCCTTATTAGCCTCTAATATCTGGATCCCATCCCCAGCAGGGAGAGGGGTATACAGTTTGCCCTAAGAGCTGTTTGTCGAATGACTGAATGGACATCTGTAGAGATCAACAATGTCCCAGGGCTGTGCCGGCGGTCCAATGGTGAATAAAGCTTGGCCACAGCCCCATGGAGGGCCTGGATGCACAGTGATCCAGGACACTGTCCAGAGGGAGCCTGGATAAGGTGTACTGGGAGCTCAGAGAAGGGAGGGGTAGCAATGGAGAAGGAGTCCTAGGAAGCTTTGGGAAGTGCAAGGGGCCCGGAATGACAAATAGTTTGGGTCAGGGGTTAGGACTTAGGGGGCGAGGGATTGGCTTAGTGACCCAAACATAAAAGTCACTTTGTCCCAAGCCTGGGACAGCACCCGGGGGCAGATCAGTGAAGGGCGCGATGGACAGGGGAGCTGGGTCACGTATGGAGAGCCATTTCCAGGTGAGACCAGAAAAGGCAATCATCGTGCTCAAGGTAGCACAGCCCAACAGCGGCTCCCAGCCAGAGCTCTGTGCCATCCGCTGCCCCGCCCTCCCACCTGGCAGCCTCCAAGCTGCCCCAGGCCCCGGGGACGCGGCACCGGAGGGAGGGGACCGTAAAAGCTTATCAACAGTGTGGAGGAGGCAGCCTGGATCTCAGAGGCTAAGTAACCTGTGTCTAATGTTCACTTAGCAGAGCTCAAGCCTCCGAAATGTCAGTGCTCGCGGTCTGCCCCTGCGGCGGCCGAGGCTGATGAAGCCGGGGAAAGGGAGTCACTCAGTGTTCCTAGAGCTCCGGGCCCCAGGCTGCGGTGTCGGTGGGAGAGTTTTCAGACGCCAGACCAACCTGGCAGTCCAAGCTGGCCGCTCCCCGGAGGAATAAAGAAGCATCTTTTTTGATCTTGCAGAGGCCATTTAGGAGCATGGAGTCCGAGCTGCCCATTTATAGGTGGCGAGCGGAGGAGTCTGGCCATGGGAACACCCCGCCAAGTGACCTCAGAGCCTGGTGTTACCTTGAGCCTCTGCTGCTGCTGGGTGCCCAGGCAACCCGCCCCCAAGGGCAGAGGAGAGGGGTCCTGCCCTCATCCAGCGTCCAGCACCCCCTCCCCCCGTCACCATGGAAATGAGGCCCCAAGACTTTGGGGCCTGCCTCTGCCCTGTCTCCCTGTGCCACCTCAGGAAAATCCTCGACCCCCTGGTCCTCAGTTTCCCCATCTGTCAAGGGGCTAGAAAGCTCTCCGAGACCCCATCCTTCTACATCTCTATCTTCTTCTTTTTTTTTTTTTTTGAGGAAGATTAGCCCTGAGCTAACATCTGCTGCCAATCCTCCTCTTTTTGCTGAGGAAGACTGGCCCTGAGCTAACATCCGTGCCCATCTTCCTCCACTTTATACGTGGGATGCCCACACCACAGCATAGCGTGCCAAGCGGTGCCATGTCCGCACCCGGGATCCGAACTGGCAAACCCCGGGCCGCCAAAGCGGAACGTGTGCACATAACCGCTGCGCCACGGGGCAGGCCCTACATCTCTATCTTCTAAGATACATCCTTCTATTTGTATCTTACAAAGGATGAATAAGGCCACCGCCCCGCCCCCTCTCTTCCCCTGCCCTGCTTTTGCTATTCTCAGCAGCACAGCATCTGATTTTGATCACTGCGGTGACCTACAGCTGTGCCTGTTTCATAGTAGATGCTCAATAAATATTGGCGGCTTTTCAACGCCCAGCAGGTACCCCACCTCTCAGCTGCAGGTCCCTTCCAGACTGACACACCCACCCACCCCCCAGGTTCCGTTTCGTCCCTGCAGACTGCGGTGCACGTGCTGAGATGCCAGTCTGGAGGCCTCTCCTGTTTCTATTCCACCTTCTCCTTTCCGTAGTGCGTGCGTGGGAGCCAGCCGTGTCTTTTTTAGTCCCCCCTGCATGGCTAGGACGGGTGCCAGGGCCTTGGTGGTACAGCCAGTGCTGTCAAGTTGTTTACAGTCTGCCCGTGACTCACCCACAACAGCCCAGAGAAGGCTCTGCCTCGGCTGGGCCCAGACACGGGGAAGCGAGGGAGACCACGGTCTTAAAAGCCCCCTGGGATCCTGGAACGAGGTGTGTGTGTTGAGGGGGCGCGCAAAAGGCTTCCCGGAATAGCCCTGGCACAGGGGAGCAGGCATAGGAATTTGGGGGGCCAAGGATGGGCCAGGATTGAGCTCTGTTCTGTTCGAGCCTGCTGGTTCTTTCATTGTGAGGCCTTTGTCAGGGCCTCACCCTGGGCTGGGAGCCGGGGGCCCTGTGGTAAATCAGCCCAGCTCTTTGCCTTCGGGAGCCTGCAAAGTGGGGCAGAAGGTAGTGGGTATTATGGGCTATAATGGAGGCAGCCGCGGGCTGATGCGGGGGTGCAGCTGAGGTTGTCATTCATTCGGTGGGCTGAGGCTTCACCGAGGAAGGGCTTTCCTGGCAAAAGGAACAGCACGTGCAGAAACACAGAGGCCGTCCTCAAACAACAGCGAGTGGTTGGATGCTGGCCCTGCCCTCCAGCTCGGTGACATTCGGCCTCTCCCTCCGCTCTCCAGTCGTTTAATCTGTAAAAGTGGAGGTGATGTTGCTCACCTGGGTCATTAGGGCTCGTCCTAAAAGTTTTCCATGGGCCTCTCCAGCTGATAGGGATTCTGTGGGAGCGAGAGGCGGGTGAGTTGCCCACGGGGCAGGGAGCTGGGCGGCAGTGAGGTCCTGGTGGCTGGGCAGACAGGACAAACAGGGCTGTCTGTTTAGGCAAGGAGGGGAGCCGGGAGTGGGACACTGCCAGCCAATTAGACTGTCTCTCCAGACCCAATGTTTGCTGATGGAATAAGGGAGTCGGGTGTGTCAACAGTGGGGAATGAGGTGGCGCTGAACTACACACACACACACACACACACACACACACAGGCTGTCCCCGGAGCAAGTCATCAAGAGCATCATGCAGGGCACTGGCTGGCGGGAGCCCAGTAAACCCCATACACCAACACACCCAACACACCCAATATACCCCATATACCCAACACACCCCATATACCCAACACACCCAGCACACCCAATATACCCAACACACCCAATACACCCAATATACCCAACACACCCAACACACCCAATATACCCCATATACCCAACACACCCAATACACCCCATATACCCAACACACCCAACACACCCAATATACCCCATATACCCAACACACCCAATACACCTCATATACCCAACACATCCAATACACCCCATATACCCAACATACCCAACACACTATTAATGGAGATGCTCAGAGCACAGGCCAGACTGGGTCTCCAAGCCCGGTCCCTGGGCTCTGGCTCAGCCTGAGGAAAGGGGAGGGGGCATGGGCATACCCCCTGGGTGGGGAGAGCTCCTAGTGCCAGGTCCTCACATAAGCGCCTCGCTCCCCTGGGGAAATCCCACCGTATGGGTCCCAGTCTTGACTCTGCCACCAACTTGATGGGTGACCCCGGATCAGTCCTCTCCCTCTCTCTGAAAATGAGAGGTGAGGAGGGAGCATGTTAGCGGTTTCCAACAGGAACCCCATCCCGGCTGCGGCCAGAGCCATTCTGCTTTACCCCTTTGCCTGGTTATCCCTTCCTGTGCCGAGTGATTGCTGAGCGCCCACTCCCTGCCAGGGGTCTAGAGTCCAATGGGACAGCTGGGTGTTCCAGCCTCAGTGAGTTTCCCCGTAGAAGGGGAGCCCCAATCCCAGAGGCTGCGCTGGGGCCACACGTGGCTCTATGGCTCTGTGAGAAGGTTCCAGAGTCACATAAACTGTGGTTCATATCTCAGTGCTACCCCTTGCTGGCCATGTGACCTTACATCACCCTTTGGCATCAGGTCCCTCATCTGTGGCCCTGGGATGAGGGGAAACACCCCACCTGCAAAACCACCTGGCATAAAGCCTTCAAAGGTGCATAGTGAAGGGGGCGGCCTGGTGGCATAGTGGTTAAGTTCGAGTGCTCCGCTTTGGCGACCCAGGGTTTGCACATTCGGATCCTGGGCATGGACCCACACACCGTTCCTCAAGCCATGCTGTGGTGGTGTCCCACATACAAAATAGAGGAAGATTGGCACAGATTTGTTCAGGGCCAATCTTCCTCACCAAAAAAAAAAAAAAAAAAAGGTGCATGGTGTGTGCTCAGTAAGTCACAGTTGCTGCTATTATTACTGACGATCCTGATGGCTCCTCCCAGTTCTAGGAAGGGGCAGCCATGGAGAAAAAGTCCCCTGATCCAGACAGGGATAGGAGACAGGGAATTGAGGACACCAAAGTTGGTGGGCAGCCTGGGGTTGGATGGAGCTAAAAGGTCCAAGGAGGTGATGCCATTGCCCTTCATCCCTCTCCACTGCACCCCATCCACACCCCAAAGAAGTCAGCAGTTCACTTGGCCTCTCACGGACTCCCACACACGCAGCAGCCCCAGGCCTCCTGTCGGAAAAACACTTTCACCACTGGGTCTGGTCGGCTGGAGAAGGAGGGAGGGAACCAGACAGCCATTCCATCATGTGGATGGAAACACTGTCATTCGACCGTGGAAACAAGTCCTTTAACGACCATGAGGGGCCAGGAAGAGACCCTAGGCCTCTTGAGTGCCCAGCCTGGACCCGTGCCCCCTTTGTGGGGAGCAGAGCGCCCTAACACCAGGCCAGGTGTGCCTTGGCTGCCCCCAGGGGGCCTAACCACCCTGGGCACACCCTCTGCGGAGCCTGACTCCTCAGGGGAAGCAGATGGCGCCAGGCCTGCCCAGAACCGCCTGTCCTGGAGCCCAGCTGCCGCACAGATGTGAGCTGGGGGGAGGGGGATGGGGGTGAGGAAGGCAGCCGGGCCTGAGTCACCTGTCAGCCCCGGCGTGGTAATGAGCAGATTAGAGTTATTACAGCCGAGTGACTCGGCACGCACTCGCTCACCCGGGCAACCGCCAGCGAAGAGCTGATTGCACGCGGCTGCCACGCCAGGCCCGCCTTGCCCCTGGCCTCCCACCGCCCGTGGCTCGGAGGCAGCCTCTGTGGGCTTCACAGGCCTCACTGGAGCCTCTGGGACGTGCCCGTCACCCGTGGCCCAGACATTACCCCTTCCCCCTTGTCCTGGGCTTGGCAGGGTGGACCCCGGAGCCCCACACGACAAGTGGACATAGTGACCCCTGCCTGCCCAGGGAAACTGATATAAAGTCCCTCCGTCCACTGGAGCAAGGACAGGGTGTGGCGGGGACCCAGCCCGCAGATCCAGTCCTTGCCTGTCTGGTCTCCTACCTGGGGTCTGAAAACAGTGGGGGCCACCTCGATCTGGGTCAGGCACCCCTCGAGCTACAGTGAGGGCAGCTCCTCCCTTCCCGCTGGGCTTTGTGTCTTCCCATCTGCTTCACCCCCAGAGCAGGAACACAGAACCAACATGTCACATCGCTCAGGGCTGAGTAGCAGGGTGACAGTAATAATAACAAAGAACAGCTGAGACCTAGTGTGGACTAAGTTCCAACAGGCTCCACTCTAAGTGCTGGACAGGTGTAATTCACTTTGTCTTCACAACAGCCCTGGGAGGTATAGTATCGTCATCCCCGTTTCATGGACGAGATGGCTTAGGCCCAGAGGGGTTAAGTAACTGGCCCAAAGTCACACAGCTGGTGAGCAATACAGCTGGGCTCCAGTCCAAGCATCCTTACTCCGGAAGCTTCTCTTTCAACTATCGCATTCTGCTTTTCACTGTCCCTGCCCAGGGCCTCTCTGCCGGAGTGTGGGACCCACTGCTGCCCTCCTCATTGCCTCTGGGAATCATCTTCTGGAAAGACACTTCTCCTCGTGCCTGTTGCCCGATCAAGACCCTTCCGTGGCGCCCCACTGCTCACTAAACAGGCTTCTATCCTGGCATTCAAACCCCATCCTTTCTGAGCGGCCTTCTGGCCTCCCTCCACTCCCCACGCTCGTCCCACACACTGTCGAGACTCGGCTCGCATCTCGCTCTTCTTGTCCGCTTTCTGGACGTTCCCCCTATGGTTTTGTGTGGGCTGTGCCCTCTTCCTGGAATGCTCATTCCCATAGGTGGCTCAGTGCCATGTGGCCTGAGTGCCTGAGCTGACCCGGGGCATACAAGCCTCTACAGAGGCGGGAGGAGGCAGTGGCGGGAGGCAGATCCGAGGCCAGGGGCTTTGGGAACAGGTGTGTGACTTCAGGGCAAGTCACCATCTCTGCGAGCCTCAGTTTCTGCAAAGTGGGAATATTCATCCCGGCTTCTCCCGAGGTTTAGTGATGATGGATGTGAAGGTCCTGGCACACAGTAGGTCCAGAACCACGTGACAGGTGTAAGGAGACCCCTCCTTCATTTGTGAAGTCCATTGAAGACCCTCTGGTGTTGGCATTGCAGGGAAAGCCGTGGCCTGGGACCCTTGTCCCAGACAGCCACTACCCTCAGGGCCTCTCTGCTCTGGTCCCACCACTAACAACAGGGCCGGGAAGAAGGCCCTGTAAGGCGGCAGCCCCAGTGACCCGTCCCGGCGGAGGGCCCTCCGCCCACCTCTGGAGCCCAGCACCAGCCATCCCGCTCTCCGCGAGCAGGTGGGCGGCACCCTCCCTCCTCCACATAGCTGCCGCCTCAGAGAGTCAGAATCCAGGGAGACCGTCTCCTGGCAGCCGAGCTCCCGCCACCCGCCCCGTACGGGTGTCTGTGATGCTGCCACACCCAGGGGCCGCAGGCGCTCCGGCATCAGGGCTCACTAGACCCTGGGAGAGTGGCAGGGGGTCCGGCCAGGGAGGCTGGAGACGTGGCCAGGTCCAGGTGCCTGCTTGCCAGGAGGCGGGTGCCAGCACGGCACACCCCCCAGGGAGTTTGGGCAGGCCAGACGGCCATCCCGGCTGAGGGAAAGTACCTGGCACAGGTCCACAGCGGGTGCTAGTGGGTGGGGAGAACCTTTCCTTGGTGGGATGCTGAACATTTTGGGTACCAGCAGGGCCAGAATCCCTGGCGGAAGGGGTGCGCATTTGACAAGGCTGTTGGGAGGATATAGAATGTTCCATCCTTCTTCACTTGAGAGGCAGTGGTGACTTCAGCCCCAGGACCCTCCTGTGCCGGTTCACACCCACCCACTCCTCCCCCTTGGCACACCGGCTCTGTGCCAGCCTCGGCTGGACGGGGGCAGGAAGTAATAATAGGTAATAATTTACATTTATATTTTGAACGGGCAATGCGTTCACGTGATTCAAAATTCAAAATTCAAAAAGGACATATTACAAAGAGGTCCCTCCACCCCCCCGCCCCCGGCCACCCAGCAGAGAGCAGCATTGTCGTCAGTTCTCGTGCGTCTTCCAGAGATGTTCTGTGTATAAACCATCACCTTCATACGTGGTCTCATTTGTTATCCTTTTAAAATGTGTACGCATTCTGCTCTGTACCTGGCTTTCTTCCCTTAAAACGATATCTCGGCTGTTGTCGTATGTCAGTTGAAAAACAGTTCCTCATTCTTATTTTATGGCTGCGTATTGGTGCCTTCTATGGAGGGACCACAAATTATTTAACTGATCCCCTCTTGTTGCACATTTAGGTTGTTTCCAGTCTTTGGCAGTCACATTAAGCATGGCCGTAAATAACCTCGCCCGTATGCCGTTTCAAAGGCGTGCTAGCAAACCTGCAGAGAGATCCCCACCAGCCGAGTGGCTGGGTCGGACGTGTCTACGTGCAGCCGCAAAGGGATGGAGAGGGTCCACCTGCCCCCGCCAAGGTGGCACATGCTCCATTCCCATGAACCATGCATTTGCGTATTCTCCCGTAGTTTTGCCAGCACAGTGTTGTTTTTTGTGGTTGTTGTTTTTAAAGATTGGCACCTAAGCTAACCGCTGTTGCCAATCTTCTTTTTTCTTTTTCTGCTTTTTCTCCCCAACCCCCCCCCCCCCCCCCCCGGTACATAGTTGTGTATTTTTAGTTTGAGTCCTTCTAGCTGTGGCATGTGGGACGCCCCCTCAGCATGGCCTGACGAGCGGTGCTGTGTCTGTGCCCAGGATCCGAACTGGGAAACCCTGGGCCGTTGAAGCAGAGTGCGTGAACTTAACCACTCGGCCATGGGCCCGGCCCCCACCAGCACAGTGTTTTACCAAACTCTGTGAGCTTTGCCAGTCTGATATTTGAATAATGGTATGTCAGCATGGTTAGAAATTTTAAAACAGCAATTATATTGGTGGCTGTTTACTGAGCAGGAAGGCATGGTGCCAAGCACGTTACACGTGACATCAGGCTCATTTCTCACAAAGAATCGCTGGAAGCAGACAGCAGTTGTGCCATTTTATACAGGAGAAGCCCAGAGAGGTTAGGTTACTTCCTTACGGTCCCACAGCCTTGAAGAGGCAGAGTGGAGGTTTGAACCCAGATTGTCTGCCTGGAGTCCATGCTCCTCCCTCATTTCTGGCTGCCAGTGATGGGCTGCTGAAGATTCCCCAGGCATGGGGACCATCCCCTCCTTGCCCTCTGCAACCCTACCCGGGCTCTGGGCCCACCCAGGGACATTGCGCCCCAGGAGTGGGTGATGGATGGAGACTTGCTCCCCTCCAGCCCTGCCTGAGGGTGGGGGGGTCCCTGAGAAGGACTCCCACAGTCCCAGCTCTGCCCTCTCAGGGTGGAGGCTCGGCGGGAGGTGGGCTCCGCTGGTCTTAAGGGCCAGGCAGGCTGGCATCCCGGAGGGCAGAGCCCACACCAGCTCCCCACCCGGCACTCACAGGGGTTCAGTTCCCGTGAGCAACTTCCGCAGGCTGCTCCCCTTGGCCTCTCCCCCTCCAGAGCCCTCCCCAGGCGACCCCCAGCGGCCCACCCACATTTAGTGCTGGGTCCCTCGGGCCTGACCCCCGTGTCCATGCCCCCAGATCTCTCTGGCACAACCAACAACCAACTGGTGAGAGTTTCTAGGTTCTCCTGTTGTGTCCAGAGGTCTGGGAGGAGGGTCCCAAGCCCAGAGTCAGGAGTCCACCTCACTGTGTGGCCCTGGGCTGGTCCCTCTGCCTCCTCTGGCCCTCGCCTCACCCACGGCCTGCAAAAACTGTCAGGTGCCTCCTCCATCTGCCAGCTCTTCCGGGGCTTGCCTCTGTCCCAAGGTGGCTGAGAGTCCAGCTGCCAGAAGGGGCTGTTCCCCCTTGTCCCACCCACCAAGCGGCACTTGGAGACTGTGGGGCCCTTCCCGACTAGGCCTTTTTGCCTGCTCCCCTCCCCCCAGGCCTCAGATGGCCCAACAACAATGCCGAACTCTGATCCCGGCCTGTCCAGCACGGGCGGGGCAGAAAGTTCTGTCAACAGCGGCAGAAACTCCTTAACGGAATGTCAATAGGATTAAAGGCTCTGATGGCCCAGGAGCGGAGTGTGACGTGATGTGACATGATGGACAGTGGGGGAGGGCTCCCTGGGGCAAGGGCATGTGTGTGAGAGACAGAGAGAGAGAGAAAGAGCGAGTGAGAATGAGCAAGTTTGCAAATGAAGGTTGAGCACTGAGAAGCTTTCTGAGGAGGCTGTAGACGGGGTCCCCAGGGACTCAGAATGGCAGCTTTGTCACTCAGGCAAAGATGAGCTGTACCAAGCACCCACAGGGTGTTAAGCACCACCCTGGAGTTGCCGGTGGAAGGTGGGAGCTGGGAGGCAAAGAGAAAAGGAGATCGACTCAACCCTTTGTGTTCCAGACACACGGGGAATTGGGCAGGGGCCAACTTAGAAAGATCCCAGACCGAGGCCCTTGGGTCACTGCCAAGTCTGAGGCCCAGAGAGGTTAGGTGAAGGTCTCAAGGTCACTCAGCAAGCCAGGCACAGATCTGGTCCAGAGCCAGGACTTCTGGCCCAGTGCTCACTGTACAGACCATGTACTGCATAGCTAAATGGGACACACACACACACACACACACACACACACAGACTCACGGTGCAAGGTGTGGAGGACACCTTTCTAGGTCTGCTAGGCTAAGCAATTTGAGCGAAGGCAGCCAGGAACGGTGGAGGCTGCGTAAAGATTAGAGTCATGCTCCCTGTGTGTATGAGATGATGGGCGTGTGGGTTGAGTCCTAGCTCCACCATTCTGTGGCTGTGTGATCTGGTCAGGGGCCTTTGTTCTTTGAACCTCAGTTTCCTCTCCTGGGACAGCAGGATGTTAGGAGGTTTTAAAGGAAAGCCCCCGGCCCTTGGCAGAGCTCCAAGATTCTGCCTTCCCTTCCTCTCACCCCGGACACGTGGGAAGACCAGGCAAGTCTCATTGATTGGAATCGGCCCTGGAAAGAATCTGAGTGAAGCCGGCTAGAAAAGAGGATGGTTGGTGCTCAGTTGTTCTTGCCGTGTCTGGCCCCTGGGATCTTTCAGCCAGGAAGCCAGGAGAGCTGATGGTGGAAGTACCAGGCCAACAGCCTGGGTCCAGCAGGATGGGCCCCACGCAGCCAGCCAGCCCCGCCCCCCATGTACCCCCCAGGGCCTGCCTTGGGGAGAAGCCCGCAGCAGTGGGGAGTCCCAGAGCCACTCAGTTCCCGTCAGGGTCCAGACATCTGCTGTGCCCATGCTGCCCAGGCTGCTGGCTGGCATACAGGCAGGCAGGCAGGCTGGCCAGCGGGCACTCAGGAGTGTAAATTCCACATTTGCATCACGGATGCTCCCGGCCCCAAGGGCCGCTGACCTTTACAGCTGCTGCCTCGGTCCTTCTTCCCCTTCCAGGCCTCCAGGCGCAGCCAGGCTGGCCACTGGCTTCTGGAGCCTTGTAGAGCAGCAGGAGGGGCGGTGGGCTGGGGGGTGGCCAGGGGCCGCTGGGCGGGAGGCCCGGGAGGTGGGCCCTACAGAGACCAGCATGCCCTCCCCTCTTCAAACAGGCAGGGGGAGCCCACTGTCTCCTGACTCACCGTCAGCTGCCCACCCCCCCCACACAAGCCAGGATCCCCTCCGTCCCTCTCTGTGAGTCATTGCCTGACGCACAGGCAGCCTGGGCCCCCGGATTAGCAATGTCACCGAGATATCAGTCACCCCCGGCTGCCTGTGACGTCTCCCCGGGGATTGCCCCGTCTGTGCTGAGTGGCAGCGATGCTGAGCATGCTGTCAGCTTTTCTGGGCTCAGCAGTCAGGCGTGCCCCCCTGAGGGGCGGAACCCCTCCCCTGCCCACCACTACCCGCTCCCAGCCCCGGGGGACTCTTGTCACGGGTGGTTTGGTCAACCAGCTGGCTGGGCAAATTCCCCAAGATGCCTCTAAATTAAAATCCATCTGCAGGCCTCCAGGAGAGCAGGCTCTGCTCTGGGCCTCAGGAACCCAGAGATGGGGACACTGAGTTCTGCCCCCGGGGACCCACAATTGGAAGATCCCATTTATTCATTTTTATTGTCCATCCCCAGATAGCTCCTGGGTCAGCTGCTGGGGATGCTTTGATGCGTGTTATGGGTTGAACTGTGTCCCCCCCAGAGGGAGGATACGCTCAGGTCCTAACCCCCAGTGCCTCAGAATATGACCTTGTTTGGAAGTAGGGTCATCACAGATGTAATCAGGTTAAGATGAGCTCATTCCAAAGTAGGGTGACCTTTAGTCCGATATGAGTGGTGTCCTTATAAGAAGGGGGAGGACGGCCATGTGAAGACGCAGACACGAGCAGAGAGCGCCATGTGACAGAGGCGATGACTCGTCTCCAAGCCCAGGAACACCACGGACCGCCAGCAACCACGAGAAGCTGGGAGATGCAAAGCAAGATTCTCCCCGACAATTTTCAGTGGCAGCAGGGCCCTGCTGACACCTGGATTTCAGACTTTCAGCCTCCAGAACTGCGAGATGATACATTTTCGTGGTTGTAAGCCACCCAATTTGTGGTACTTTGTTACAGCAGCCCTGAGAAATGAACACAAGGAGGGACGCGTCCTAGGCGCTGGAGCTTACAGTGTAGCAAGGGGAAACAGGACTCGCAAGTAACAAACAGACACATCCTCACAAGCCAGGGCACTCGGGTCATCGCGGCTGAGCTGTCTGAGATTCATGCCCTGCCCAGCACTGTCACAGACTGGAGGTAACTCATTTCGTCCCCACGCCAAAACTATGAACCAGGCGCTCTTAAGATGTCCGTTTTACAGATGGGGAAGCTGAGGCATAGAAAGGTTGATGAATTGCCCGAGGTCTCACGGCTGGTATGGGGCAGGGAAAGGATCCACTTGGTTCTGGATCCCACCCACTTAACCACAGCAGATGGGAAAATAAAGGATACACGGCGGGGCAGGGGAACCATTTAGAAAGAGAACTAAGGATCCTTTTAAACACAACTGGGACTATGTGCCCTCCCCTTGCTCAGACCTTCAAGAGCTCCCGTTTTCAAAGTCCAGATTCCACTAGCTGCTCCTCACTCAGCTGTCCAACAGCAGGAAGCCGGAACACGTGGAGGCTGAGAGCACGGACTCGACTCGGAAGGGAGGCAGCTGTGAGCTCGAATCCCTCTGGTTCTGCCACTTAGCAGCCGTGTGACATCTGAGCCTCAGCCCCTTCGCCTGTAAAAGGGGAGTGGGAAGGGGACCCCAAGGTTGCTGGAGGGGTTCATGAAATAGAGTGAGAAGCACCCCCTCACAGCACACGCTGCGTAAGTGGTCCTCATCCTGTGCCTCTGGCTGCCCCTCACTGGAAGCTGTAGCAAACCTGACCCTGACGCGCTGGCAGTCCCCATGCCTCTGCTCGTGCTGTCCCCTCTGCCAGGGATGGCTTTCCCTCCCTTCTTTGCATCCTCTAACTTGAAGCTCCCCTGCCCTGTCCCCGCTTCCCCATCTGGGGAAGGTGTCCCCCAGCAAGGACATCTCTCGGGGAGCCTGGAGACTCATCAACAAGAGAAGTCCCACGTGTTAGCTCTCTCTGTCCCTGGGGCAGGCATCTAGGCCCCATCTTGCCTCAGTTTACCCATCCTGACAGTGCTGTGGCACCTGGCATCCTTGCTCTGCCCCTGGTCCCAGCGTCCTCCCTCACTTGTCCATCTGCCTACCAGCTGGCCCCCCATCACCCCATTCTCCACCGGCTGCCCTGCCGCCCCCTGTCTGCCAAGTGTCCTCCTCAGCAGGGGGTGGAGAGGAGGGCCTGCCCCTCTCCTCAGCTGACAGGCAGATTATATGGCTGTCTTGCCCAGAAAAGAGTGGGTGACAAGGGTAATTATCTGCCTGCCATTTAGCCACCCCGGGGAGCTGGCTCTGCCCTTGGGGTTTGGTGACAGAGGAAAGGCCTCCTTCATGTCCCACTATAGCCAATGTCTCCCCCGCTTCTGAAGGATTCTGGGTGCTGAAGCCCTGGTGGCCCCCAGCTCCTGAGTCCGCTCCTTTAGGGGGCTTGTCAATCAAGAAATCATATCATGTTGTGGGGGGAGTAGAAGGCCTGGGTTCCAGTCCTCCCCTGCTTTGCTGTGTGACCTTGGGTGAGTCACTTCTTCTCTCTAAACCCTGGTGCTCTAATATGCAAATAGGAGAGGGTGAGCTCCAAGCCCCCTCCATCGTGTGACTGTGGCAAACACTGCTGATCCCACCCAATACCCATCCCCACTTGCTAACCACAGTCCAGTTTTGGGAGGGTTGCCTTGTCCCTCATTCCCATGGATAGATCAGGGCTAGTCTGGGCTAATCACACTCCCCAATCTCCCAGCTTCCCGTGAGTCTACAGCTGACCAATGAGGCATAAACAGAAGTTGACTGTGTGGGGTTTCAGGAGAGTTTTTGCTTTTTTTAATAAGGGGAAGACTGGACTGGTAGGGTTGTTTTCGACTCCAAGCTCCCTTTTTCTTGCCTGGAACCTAGACATGATGTCTGGAGGTATGGCAGCCATTATGGCACCATGAAGTTGAAAGTCACCATCTAAAGATGATGGAAGACTTCATGAGGCCAGCACAACAGCCCTGGGCAGCTTACCTCTAGATTCCTTGTTATCTGAGAAGAGGAAGCCCCAAAATGTTTAAGCCACAGTTTTCAGGTTTTCTTTGATTTGTGACCGAATGAGTTCCTCACAGATGCAGATCAGAATCTGTCTGCGGATGTCTTCATTGCTCTAGGCCACTTTAGGACATCTGGAACCCATTCTTGGTGGCATTACTATGTTATATCCCTGTTGAGTGACTGACCAACTGATTGACTCTCTGAGTGAATAGTAAGGATCAAGCTTTTACAAGTTCCTGATAATAATAATAATAATTGTTGTATCATTATTATTACTATAACCCCATGTATTGATGACTTGCTGTACCCTCTCTATGAAGCATTATCGCATTGAATCCTTACAGCAACGCTATGAACACAAGTTGAACCCTAACTGTTCCCATTTTACAGATAAGGAAAACTGAGGCTCAGACTGGGTCCCACAGCTGGTAGGTGGTGAGGCTGGAGTTTGACCCGAGTGTGTGGGCTCCAGCACACACCTTCTGTTCCCCTCACCTCCCACCCTCAGCTCAGGGGAACCAGCTTGATGACTTTGTCTTTTGGCCAAAGAACAGATAGGGAGGGAGAGGGGCCTGGCGGGACAGGGTGGCTGTGGGGCTCCCTGAATCTCAGCTGCTGTGTGCAACCGTGCCGAACGTGTGGAGGTGAGGGCCGGGGTGAGGGCTGGAAGGCAGGGGAGGCTGAAAGAGGGGCCCTGGGAGGCGGGAGTCACAGGGGTTACGGTGGACCAGGCAACGAGGAGTCTGTCCCCAGAGCCTCTGGCCTGGGCCATCCAGATCATGAGGGGACCACGAGGTGCCACCCACGGGCCCCAGCTGCTCCCCAGGCTCTTCTAGGAGGACCCCACTTGTTCCTCAGAGATGCCACCGCTGAGGATATGGAATGGAGGAGCCCCTCTCCTGCCGCCTTACACGGTGGTGGCCTCTTGCTCCGTCAACTTGGCCGAGGGCCTGTTCTGGGGGGAGCTGAGAGCAACGCAGGAGGTGCCTGCCCTCCACGAGCTTGTACTGGAGGTCCACGCAGAGAGAAGAGGGAGCCCCCGGGAGGGGCCTATCCCGGAGGAGCAGAGCCGGGGCCAAAGGAAGAGAGAGGGAAAGAGTGTTCCAGGGCGTGGGCCCCGCACGGGCAGAGGCCTGGCTGGCTCAGCAGGGAGGGTGGTTCAGAACAGCAGAGCCTGAGGGTCAGAGCGGGGAGAGGGGCCTGGGGGCACACGAGGGCCGGTCCCTGGGACTTGTTACCTGGAGGTGTGGGGGTGTGGAGGGGTGGGCAACGGCCACGCAGACTCAGAATGTCCAAGCCGGGAGGGAACAGGCATCGGGCCAGGCTTCAGAGCATCTCTGAGCTCTCTCCAGGCCAATGTTCTGAGTCACTGAGGCCATAACTCAAAAGAACTATGCAAAGTGGGTGCCAGCCACGTGGAAACACTGGTGAGAATGGGTGCCCCAGAGAAGGCCTGCAATTTCTCTCAGTCCCACCCTCAGACGAGAGGTCGAAGGTCCGTTGTCTTGCTTTTTTTTTTTTCATGTACCAACTCTTGATTCTAGTGGTTCTTGTGAATTAATGCGATATCCACAATGCGATGCCCGTGGCGGCCGAGGGACATTTATCTTGCACTGTTTGAACAACTCCTATCACTCTTAAATTTCTATCTATAAATTCAGATGTAACGGGCATGGAGTGTGGTACTGATCTTTCTCATTACCAGCTAGATGGGCGTTGAACAGTCGAATCGCTAATCGTGTTATTCTTTCAAAAATGTTTCATATTTAATAAAAATTTTAAAAAATAATAAAAATTCAGATTTGATTTAAAATGTTATAGTAGTTATAATTTGTATTCTGTTTTTTAATTTCAAGGAATAACTTTGAATCTTTTAGAAATATACTTTTTTGAAATTTTTTTTATTTTTTGTGAGGATGATTGGCCCTGCTAACATCTGTTGCCAATCTTCCTCTATTTCATGTGGGACACCACCACAGAGTGGCTTGACAAGCAGGGCTAGATCTGCGCCCGGGATCCTAACCAGCAAACCCTGGGCCACTGAATCAGAAAGCATGAACTCAACCACTGCGCCACTGGACCGGCCCCTGAAAAATCTTTTCAAAATTTTACATTTACTATAGTTTATCTTTTTGATGAAAACTATATTTTATTTCTCGAGCCTTTTTAGATCACTCACTCCCGTTTCTAGAACACAAATTTGTTATTTTGGTGAAACGAATGCATGAGCATTTTTACGGAATAAAACTATAATAATTTACAAATTATGTATGTCTTTATTTGATTGCTTGTCCAAACACAGTCAGTCCATCAACAGAATACCCAAACATGCCAGCTTTCAAGCATATCAGAACCATAGCTTTATACATACTTTTCCATTTTGCTGCTATGGAGGTATATTTCTCAAGGTAAAAGAAGGGAACATATTTAACAGCTCATTTGCTCGATTTTTAAATATTTAGGCACGTGGTATGTAGGTCTCCATTTGTGCTCTTGCGAGTATTAGAGAGAGTTTTCTTTTTAATAATGGCTTTATTGATACATAATTCACGTACCATAAAGTTCACCCTGTAAAGTATACAACTCAGTGTTTTTCAGTATATTTATAAAGTTGTACGTCTGCCACCACTGTCTAATTCCAGAACATTTACGTCACCCTCCCAAGGAACTCTGCACCCATTCGCAGTCACTTCTCATCCTCCCCTGCCCCCGGGGCCCTGGAAATCACTAATCTCCTTTCTGTTTCTATGAATTTGCCCATTCTGGATATTTCAGGTAAATGGAATCGTGCAATATTTGTCCTTTTGTGTCTGGCTCTTTCGCTTAGCCTAATGTCTTCAAGGATCATCCATGTTGCAGAATGTGTCAAAACTTCGTCCCTTTTTAAGGTTGAGTAATATTCCATCGTATGTATGTACCATATTTTGTTTATCCATTCATTGGCTAATAGGCATTTTTATTTGCACTTTTTGGCTCTTACGAATAGTGCTGCTATGAACATTCACGTACAATTTTTTCGTGGACATATGTTTTCAATTCTCTTGGGTATATACCTAGGAGTGGAATTGCTGGGCCATATGGTAACTCCACGTTTAACTTTTGGAGGAAACTGCCAAACTGTTTTGCAAAGCCGCGGCACCGTTTTGCATCCCCACCAGCAACGCACAAGCGTTCCGATTTCTTCGCATCCTTGCCAGCACTTGTTACTGTCTGTCTTTTGATTCCAGCCATCCTAGTGGGTGTGAAGTGGGATCTCGTAGTGGTTTTGATTTGCATTTCCCTGATGACTAATGATGTCGAGCATCTTTGATGTGCTTATCGGCTATTTGCATATCTTCTTTGGAGAGGTGCCTATTCAAATCCTTTGCCTGCTTTTTAATTGAGTGATTCAGGTCTGGTTTGAATAGTTACAGGGATGCAGCCAATAATCATTACGGCCTCTACCCAGAAGCCTCGTTCTGGCTTCTACACCAGCCAGTGCACTTTGTAGGGGGCTGACCTGCTGTTTAGTCTTCGAAGGGCAGCTCCTAGCACCCAGAATGCCTTCTCTTCTCATCTCTTCAGCAAAGCCTTCTTGGTGATCCTTCTTGGGTCACAGAGAGATGCTGACCACGTTGCAGTGGACCATGGCCAGCTGTGGCTCTGGAGCCAGCCTGCCTGGCTCATCCCGTGCTCCCCCAAACCTCAGCTGTGCAAACCCGACCGGCTGACTGCTCAGTCTCCTCCGCTGGGAGACGGGATGGGTGATGCCCTCCTTCCTCACAGAGTCGTTGGAAGGACTTGCTGAGAACACACAAGTAAATCCTGTCGCATACTGTGCATCATCAATACTTGGTGGACTTCTCCCTGCGAGGAGCACTTCCAGTGACAAGGGGGTCGCTACTTCCAGGGCGGGACTTCCCATTTATGGGTGATGCTATTTGGAGGAAGCCCTTGGGATGTTTGGCTAAAAATCGCCTCCCTGTGACCCACCCCCGGCAGGGCCCCAGGGTGACAGGGCAGTACCCAGGCCCAGGCAGCCCTGCTCCTCGAGCCATTGGGTCATCAGGTTCCCCCACCTCCTCCGGCCCCACTGTCCATCCTCTCCTCCCCCTCTGTGTCACCCACGCTTCCTCCCTCCTTCAGGAGTGGCGTGTGACTGCTCAGGGGATGTGAGAGGCAGCTGGAAAGTGACACAACACCCTAATTACCCTTGTGCCTTCTATAACCCAGCACCTAAATTTAGCCAGCAGATCCTGGGCACTGGGGACCCAGCTCCTCCCCCAAAGCCCCCCTCCCTCAGCAGAGGCAGGAAAATGAACCCACGATGGGGTTTCTCAGCCCAGCACCTGCTCCTCACTGCCCTTGGGTGGGTCAGGGATGTTGCAGAGAGGCCGGGTGGGGGCACCAGGCTCCAGTAGGGACCCCTCCTGCTGCAGCCGGCAGCTGGGGCTTCAAGCCGTGACGGAGCAGAATGCCACTTGCCCAGCCCCTGTCCTTTTCAATGATGGGGAAGCCTGAGAGGGAGGGCCAGAGAAAGTGGCCAACATGTTAGGGGCGCAGTCTCTGGAATCAGACAGCCCTGGGTTCTCAGCCTCCGCTCCACCACCTGCTAGCTGTGTGACATTGGGCAAGTCAGCCAACCTCTCTGGGCATGTTTCCTCATCTGAAAAAATGGGGACAATCCTAGGACCTCCCAAGTAAGGTAGTCATGAAATTTAAATCAGATGATCCATGTAAAGTATGTCACAGCAAGTGAGCACCCAGCAGGCTCAGCCACGACTGGTGTCAAAGTTGCTTGACATGTGGAGTGGGGACCCAGGCCTCTGGATTCACCTCCTCCATTGGTGACTCTTTATGCTTCTGCTTCAGATGAGGACACTGAGGCAGAGAGAAGTTAATTACCAGCCCAAGGTCACCTGGCTAGTTGACCACAAGGCTGGGATTTGAACCCAGGCCTGCAGACACCGAGCTCTCAGCAGAGGGGCCTCACCTCTTCCAAGTCCTTCTCAAAGCCCACCCCCTCCAGGAAGCCTTGCTGGCTGGCTCCAGTGCAGGTCCCTCCCGGTTCCCCAGAGGCAGAGTGTGTCTGCCGCAGACCATGACCCCCTCCCAGGCTCCAGGACAATTCTGGAAGGGGTGGGCTTGCTTCTTGTTTCTGTGTTGGAGGTTGAAGGATGGAGTTGCTGTGAATGACAAGTCGCTGGTATTTGGGATAAATAGACAAAGGGGGAACCAGCAGGCAGGGATAGAAAAGTGAGCTGGGGTGGAAGTGTGGACCTGGCGGGAGAGGGAATCAGCCAAGGGCAGGTGCGCCTGGCCTATTCTGCACCCCAGAGAGGGGTGACAGTGGCTTCATCCTGGAGTGGGGAGGGGGGATGTCTTGGTCAGGGATGGGGGTTCCAGGGTCAGTCAAGCCTGGGATGGATACCTCCATTTCTGGGTCTCGGGGCCTCAGTTCCTCATCTGCAGAGTGGAGCAGGAAACGCTGGCCTCCTAGTGGTGGAGAGAGAATTAAGGGAGACCACCAAGTGGGAGCCAGCGTGCCCGGCCCTGGGCCCTCATGGTCAGGACCTCCAGCTCGGTGGGAAAGCTGGATGGAGCCTGAGTCCCTCTCTTTCACCTAAGCAGCCACTCGGATGTGGCTCGTCTGCGTGGGGTGCTTCCCCTGGTAGCTCTGCCACCCACACACACAAACACACACACACACACCCCACTTCTTGGCCAAGTGGAGCTCCTGGGCACCATCCCTCAGGGAACCAGTTTGGGGCAGCCTGGGGCAATCCCCTCTCTGCTGCCCTGACCCCTGTTCTCCCCACACCGTCAACTCCTGGCTGTCATCAGGGCCCTCCCGGCACCTATCATCTCGCTGAAACCTCCTAGGGAGGCGCTTTCATCATCCCATGTCACGAGTAAGGAAACTAGGGCACATGTTCCAGAAGGAACGTTCCGGAAGGGCAGAGCTTGGCTTCAGACCCAGGCCCTCTGGCCCCAGAGTCTATGCTGGAAGCCACGACACTCCTCTGCATGCCTGAACAGGATGAGACCTTCTCCCCCGGATGGGCTGGCGTAATCAGGCAGCTTCACAACGTGGGAGTTGACACCTCAAGGTGTGCGCTAGCGAGCTTTCTGAGGAGGTGCCTCAGAAGGTAAATTCTTCGCCGGAAGTTCCCCTTCCCGAGGGGCTCGTTGAGTTTGAGCTTCTCTCTTGTAATACCTCCCCACTAAAAAGAAGAAGAAGAAACAACTAGCAGCTAATATTCTTCCAGCCCGTTTCACGCTCCACACACCGTCCTAAAACCTGACCTGTGTTAGCCCGTTCAATCCTCGTCACAGCCCTAGAGGAAGGGATGGTGAGTTTCTTCGTGGTCCAGATGAGGAAACTGAGGCTCAGAGAGGTTAAATCATTGGGTGAGTCCCAGCTCTGGGAGTGGAGCCGGCAGCAAACCCGCACAGTCTGGCTGCAACCATTCGTTCATCCCGCTCCCTTTGACCTCAGCCTCCTGCCTCCTTCTGCCATACCTGGCGCAAATCCCCTCCCCCATCGCCTCCACCCTTTGATGGGAAGCTGCATCGCCCATCACCAGGAGAGACCTTCCCCCAGCAGCTGGGAGAATGAGGAATGGCCGAGGCACCGCACCCCAGCACAGGATGGGGGCAGGCTTGGCCCTGGTGGCAGTCCTGGGTAGTCCTGGCAAACGTCCCTGCTGGCCGCCCCAGCCCGCCCTCTGCAGGTGTGGCCCCGGGCGAGCGGCTCTGGGAGCCCCATAAGCCGCTAGGGAAGGTAAACAGAAGACTCAGGCGGGATGACCTGAGCTGTGTAGGGAGCAGGGATGTTTTCCCAGCTGCCTCCCTTTCTCCATCCGCCCTGGATCCAGTAAGTGGCATGACCGTGCAGAGCGGAGCCCGGCCCTAATGACTGCTCCTTCCGTTCCGCCAGGAGAAGGTCTTTGCGTAAAGGGCTCCATTAAATCCTTAGCCGAGGGCTGCATTCTCCTCTGTTTCCATCTCAGCGGGGGGGGGGGGGGGGGGGGGCATTTGTCCAGTCCGCCCTGAGAGAGTTGGACACTTCATTAAACGGTAACTTGTTATTATTGTTACTATATCATGGCAGAGGTAAGACCACACCATTCTGGGTATTGGGAAAGAGATGAAAAAGACCCACCCAGGAATGCCAAGGGCGTTAACTAAACTTTCTCCAATGTATTTACTCCTCAAGCACCAGTGGCTCAAGTCTCTGGTACCTCTGTGAGCCCATGGATCTCTGGCTGGGAGATGGGGACCTGAGTCACAGCATCCGGAAGGCCAGGCGTGTCTGGATGGGGGGCCTGGCGCAGGGAACCAAGCCATCTCCGGATCTTGCATATTATCTGCAACAAAGACACCACATTTCCGAGCATCCTATTGAAACCACAGGGAAGGAAGATTCTGGAAAGGGTCCAGCGAGTGAGGGCTGATACCTGGAATATAATTGTAATGTGCCTGTTGTTACTGCTTCGGAGGTGTAAATACTCCTGGGGTTTTCTTTGTTTTATTTCGTTTGTGGGTTTTTTTCAGGGGTAGAACAATTGGGTATAAGAGCTCTTGAGGTCCACTTCTTTTTTTTAAAAAAAACACATATATTTTTCCCTTCTTATTCTCCCCAAAGCCCCCCAGTACATTGTTGTATATTCTAGGTGTGAGCGCCTCTGGTTGTGCTACGTGGGATGCCACCCCAGCATGGCCTGACCAGCAGTGCCATGTCTGTGCCCAGGATTGGAACCAGCAGAGCCCCGGGCCACTGAAGTGGAGCGTGCAAACTGAACCACTTGGCCACAGGGCCAGCCCCGAGGTCCACTTCTGACCTGTGTGTTGTTTAGGATTATACTCAGCTGATGCAGCTAGGAAAACCCAAAGAAAGAGTGAGTCGAACAATGTAGTTTATTTTTCTCCCAAGTAAACAACGTTTGGGAGTATCTAGTCCAGTACTGATGTGGCAGCTCCATGAACATCAGAACCCAGATCACTTCCTTCTTGTTGCTCAGTCATCCTTTACAAGTTGCATCTGCCTTATGATCCAAAATGGCTGCTCCAGCTCCCACAGTCACATGCATACTCCAGCCAGCAGAAAGGAAGAAGAGGCAAAAAGGGTGCAATCGCCTGCCTTGGGATGACGCCTCTTCTTACACCCCAGTGGCAGAACTTATTCACGTGGCCATAGCTAGCTGAAAGGGAGGCTGGGAAATGTAGTCTTTCTTTCAAGTGGTTGTATGCCCAGCTAAAAGTCAAGGGTTCTTTGGCAAAGAAGACAGAGAGGACAGATATTGGGGAATAGTTAGCAGTCTCTGGCACACCTTAATGTTATTCCATTCTACTGGGGAAGGATGGCCATGTCCTTCCTGGCCCTGTGCCCCAGGTGGCCTGGGATCGCTCTTGACTGGTTGTGAGTTACTCTTAACTCCCCGTCACAAAACCAGAAGTACTCTGAGAGCAAGCCTGGGACCCCCAGAACAAAGCCCTTACCCTGGCATTCAAGGCCCTTGGCCACTGGGTTTCATCCACTGCCACAGCCCCATGCAGCCTTCGCCCAGCCACTCTGGGCCACCACCTGCTCCATTTCTCGCCTCACCCCATTGTTCCCTCTGCCTGATGCCCCATCCTGGGCCTCCTCTGCCGAGGAGACTCCTATTCAGCCTCCAAGACTCACCACAGACATGTCGCCTCGTCAGTGCAGCCCCACTGGGCCCCTCTGGGGAGACTCAGAATCCGTCTCTCCTGCCCTCCCTTGGGCTTCCGGAGCCTTCCATCATCCCTCTATTTATAGCCTGTTCAAGTCAGGTGCCCCTGGACACGTTGCTGGGAGGGAGGGGAGGGCCCCAGGCTGGGAGAGCAGGTTCTGTGACCTGCCTAGGGAAGGGCTGGGATTTTCCAGGTCGACTCCTCTGGTCCGATGTCCCCCTTCTTCATCTGTGCACCGGAGAGATGGAGCCCCCACACCTGGAGCAGCCTCATCCCATGCACGTGGGTGGTCGCTCGTCTCCCCGGCTTTGCCATGGGCCCTGGAGCCCGGGTTGTGCTCATCTCCAAACCCCAACCCTGGCCCTGACCCTGCCTCCGTCACTGAGTCACTGCGTGCTGACCTGAGTAACAAACGGGGGTCCAGTGGGATGTCTCTGTGCTGGGGAGGGGCCTGGGAGGCTCAGGCCTACTCTGGGGAGGGGCCTAAACGGGCAAGAGGGCAGGAGCTGGCTGTAACTCTGGGGAGACATGAGGCTCTCTCCTCAGACACTCAATTTCCCTCGTGCCTTCCTGGCAGGTGCAGGCCACGCATCATGGCAATGGGGAACATCCACCATCCAGAACACGGAGCAGGGAGAGAAGGGCCCTGTAGCCCCAGTGTCACTGTCACCTCCCTTCACCCAGCCGAGCCCCTCTGGGGTTCCACAACACCTCCCGGTCAGTGCCACTCCAACTCCCGCTGGATCCTTGGCCTCCAAGCATTTCTCAACCCCTCTCCCCAAATCACAGCCTTCCCACCCTCCTCCCCGCAAAGGCCCTCCCCACCCCCATTCCTCCAAAATGCTGACAAATCTGAATGCTACCCCAAAATGACCTGGGGGTCCTGAGTCCGACTCACGTCCCCTCTGCCTCCACCCCCACTTACACACCCACTTCCAGATAAAAAGGTGACACCCATGCCAAGGACATCCACTGGCTGCCAGCTGGGTGCCTCTCCCTGCCCCTTCACCAGCCCCCACGCCCGGCCCTGAGCACTTGGACCGAGCTCTCGACCCTCTGAGGAAGCCTCAGTCCTCTTGTCACCCCCCGAGGCTCGCAGTCCCAGCTGATCAGGACCTTCCTGCCCGCGGTGGACCACATGACAGGCTGCGTCCAGTGCACCTGAGCTGAGCCTCACCTGAACCGGCACTGGACTCCAGCATTTAGAATCAAACAGACCTGGCTGTGTGACCTCCAACAAGTTACTAACTCTCTCTGAGCCTCTAATATTTGTAGCTGACTCCAGTCAGGCACAGGGGCCTCCCAAGGTATCTGAGGAAGGGACCAAGGTGTCCTCACATCCTTGTGGGTTTGAGACATCTCTCTTCCCTCCCTCACCTTTAGAAGGTGAGGGCTGGAGGCTCCTCCATAGAAGTGGGTTAGGAGGGGGAGGGAGGACCAGTGTGGCCCTCCGACCTTGCCCCAGGAGCTGGCACGCTCCCCACCTAGCTCAGAGACCACCCAGGGGCCACCATACTGCCTGAGGGCGAAGGTGCTGGCGCCAAAGAGGAGAAGTGGTCTAGGTCGCCTCCTAGTGGACACCCAGGGAATGTCTACCCTGGCAGAGGACAATTACCGGGGCTTCTAGTCCAGCCACTTCATGTACAGCTCTCAGCTTGGAGCTGGGGTCCAGGGCTGACCCACACCTGCCAGCTGTGGCACATGTCACCTGTCCTCAGGGAACCTCAGTTTCCTCATCCCCAAACAGAGATGCTGATAACACCACCTCCCAGGACCACAGCGAGCCTTCAACCCGGTGGCCAGGCGACCCCAACTTGCACACAGTAATGTTTTCAAGGTCCCGAGAGGCAGGAGCTTGCTGAAAGGCCACCGTGAGCTGGCAGCCGAGCCGGTGTGAGGAGCCAGGGGCTCAGCCTCCTGGTCCAGTGCTCCTCCCACTCCTGGGTGCCGTTCCACGTGACCTCGGACACCCGGGCCTGTTCATTCCTCCAGGTGGCTCTGGGTGTGTTCCGATTTTTTAGGTTTATTAACACTCTTGTCCCAGGAACAAGCTGAGGACCGCATCCAATTAACCTTCCTGCCAACGATTACGGGATGCGATTTCTCTTCCAGAGCGCTCGCTGGCTTATCTCTGTTCCCATCTCCTTCGCAAAAGACAGAAGCCTTGTGTGAGCACTCAGGTGGCTCTGATGTCCCCAGATGGGGCCATGTGATGCTGACCCTGAGCACATGGCCCTCGGGTCCTCCACCAGGAAGCCAGGCCCTTTCCCCACGGCGAGGAACTGCGTGGGGTCGAGGGGACAGAGGAAAGAGGCTTCCCCAGGGGAGAAGGGGGATGTGAAAGGGGAGCCCCCACCCCAGCCCCAGGGACCCATTTATTTGATCTCTAATGGGGTGTAAGGAGCCCTTCCTGATGAGTGCTGGGTAACAGCGTCTCCCTAATTCCTCTGTGGTGGTGGTGGGGGTGACCCTGCGGGCATGGAACAGACTGGAAGGACCCACAGCAGGCTCTCTTTTTTTACTTGGGCTGTGTGTTTATCTGGGGGCAGGTGGCGCCTCCCAGCTCCCTCGTGCCCGGGCCCTCTCACAGTGACCCCCAGAATCCCCTTGTACACCCTCGGGGGGGCCTCCGGGGCTTCGCTGAGAATCTGAGGGGGCCACTCATAAACGCATACCTGCTGTGGCACACCCAGCTTTTAAGAAGCACCCACAAATCCACAGACACACAGACAGGCCAAGGCGGAGACTATGTGGCCACACGACCCTGAAGAGACTCACACAGACACACACACACAGGCCAAAGGAAAGGAGCGGGGTTCAAGGGGCAGTCAGGCCCCAGGGAAGGGGCTGAGAGCTAGGGGTTGGGAAGCCCTGGGGCTCCCGAGCTGAAGGAGCTGTGCCCTCTCCCAGCCAGATCTCCCTGCTGAGGCCCCCATGGCAAGTGTGCAGGGCATCGCTCAGGCCTGAAGCTGCTAACCCGAGCCTAGGCCTGGAGGCCATGCTGGGCATCCAATGGCTCCAGGAGACCAGGGTGGAGCCAGCCCTGGAGGCCCCCCACGTCCCCCCACCTCCCCACCCCAGCGGAATGGGCCTTTTAATTTCTCCCTGCTTTCACTGTCCCCCCAGCTCCCCGTCCCCTCTCCTCGGGGCCATCCCCTCCTTGCCTTGCCTACCTGCCCCTCAGCCTGGAACCCCCTCCCACTGCCCCCCACCTCGCCCATACCCCACCACCTCCCCGAAGCAGAATTCATCTCTGCCTCCTGGTGCTCAGGGCCCTTGCACAGACCTCTGCCCTTGCTCCCGAAGCTTCCTGCCATCAGGCTCTGGGAAGGCACTAACTCCCTGACCGTGCTGAGGAGGCTGTGCCTTTTTCTCTTTTGTACCAAGGGCCACGGGAGGCCATGGAACACTTTTAATGGAGCCTGTGAGGATTGGATTGTGGTTTAGAAAGGTCACCGGGGCAGCTGCGTGCTGGAGGGAGACAAGGAGGAGGGCATGGGACGCCTGTAACCATCAGAACGGACAGCCAAGGTCGGGGATGTGGGAGACATCCGGGGTATAGCTTCCCCCAAGTGGTGGTCCGCACGCCTGGCTGTGCACTGGATCCCCTGGGGGAGATTTGAAAAAATAGATTTCCAGGCTTTACCCTGGAAACACCTAAACAGGATCTCACATGTCAGGGCCAGACCTGTAATTTTTTTTTTTTTTGAGGAAGATTAGCTCTGCTGCCAGTCCTCCTCTTTTTGCTGAGGAAGACTGGCCCTGAGCTAACATCCATGCCCGTCTTCCTCTACTTTATACGTGGGATGCCTACCACAGCGTGGCTTGCCAAGTGGTGCCATGTCCGCACCCGGGATCCGAACCTGCGAGCCCCGGGCCGCTGAAGAGGAATGTGCACACTTAACCACTGCACCACCGGGCCAGCTCCTGTAATTATTTCTTATTGTGGTAGAAACACGTAACATAAAATCCACCATCTCAACTATCTTTAAGTGTACAGTTCAGCAGTGTTAAGTAAATTCACACTGTTGGGAAACAGAATTCCAGAACTCTTTTCATCTTGCAAATCTGAAACTCTGTACCCATTAACGGCTCCCTTCCCCCGCTCTCCCCCGCCCCTGGTAACCACCATTCTGCTTTCCGTTTCTGTGAATTGGACTCCTTTGGATACCTCAGGTAACTGGAATCATTCAGCCTTTGTCTTTCTGTGACTCGGAATCTGTATTTTTTAGAATCCCCAGTGGTTCTGACGCAGCAGGTATGCAGCCCCGGGTCTGGAAACCCCTGTTCGTGTTACTCAAGCTGAAAGGGGTCCTCTCCCTATCTCTTTGCTCTTAGGAGCGAAATCAGATCCTAGTGACCTCTGACCTTGAGAGGATGTTCCCTTTGACCTCTGGGGAGAACTGTTTCCCAGACAGGCCCTCGGAGTCTACTAAAGTCAGACCAGGTAATAACTCAACAGCCCAGGTCAGGATTAATTTTCACGACCTACATTTATATAACGTTTTCCATCCCGGCCAGTCAAGCCTGGTCCCCAACCAGCATCGTCGACAACCCCACGAGCTGATGAGCAATGTGGACTCTCAGGGCCCACCGGGCTGTGGAATCAGAATCAGCATTTGAGCAAGCCCCTTGGGGGTTCGCGGGCACAGTGAAGTGTGGGGAGCACAGTTTCAGGGTTTACAGAGCGAGGTCTGCTGGGGGATACGGGAGGGAGGCTTGACCCCGGACCCCCCAGGAGAGGGCGCTGAGAGTCTGGGGAGGTAGCCCAGGCTGAAGTGGGCTTCCTTTTTTCTTTCCTATACGGCTGCCATGGTCACCTTTGAATAAGTCTGTCGCCAACACCTGTCAAAGGCTGTCTGCACCGGGGCCGCCCCTGGTGGCTTAGTCCCTGACCCTCGGTCACCTGCCTGGTCGTCAGCTCTCCCAGCCTCAGCCACAGATTCCCGGGGCTTCAGCCTCTGCGTGGGAAACCCGTCATCTCCTCTGCAGCCTGGCTGTGGGAGGCTGGCCCTGCCCTTGGCCTCCTCATCACACAACCGGCCTGACACGGAACGCTTCCAGCAGGGCATCAGCTCCTGTGACATGCCAGCAATCCCATCTGGTCCTCACAGTGACCCTGAGAGGTCAGACACCTCACTGAGTACTTGGCAAGCACCAGGAAAAGGCTCAATCCTTCCAGAACCCCATGAGGATGCCACAAGGGCTATCCCCATTTGGCAGATGAGGAAACCGAGGCTCAGAAAGGTGAGGTGACTCGTGCAAGGTCCCATAACTCATAAGCACGGGAGTTGGGATTTGAATTTGAGTCAGTCTGTCGGCATGAGTTCTTAACTGGGATGCCTCTGCTCTTGCTGTCTTTTTACAGCGGAGGACGCGGAAACTCGGTTTTGTAATCTGTTCAAGGTCACACAGCTGCTAAGTGCTGGACCTGGGACTTGAACGCAGGACTGTGTACCCCCGACCCTGAATTCTTCCCTGGTGGGCCTGCTTTCTCTACCCCATCCTACAGACGTGGGAGCTGAGACCCAGAAGCTGAGCAAGTCGGCCTGAGCGGGTGAGAGTCCCCAGGTGCTGGCCCGTCCACCCCACTCCCAGCTACCTGTGCCCACCCCTGGTGTCCCCCTTCCACCCCCGCCTGGGCTGTCATCTCAGTGATAACTGGCATCGATGGACCAAGGTCCCTGGAGCCACAGCTGCTGCCCGGGACGCACAAGGAGCTCAGCACTGCAGGGAAAAATGGAAACTGACACTTCCTGGCCCCAAGGCTCCATGCCTGAGTGGGGGAGCAGATCACGCACCTGGGCACGGGAGGTGGCAGGGCACAGCAGCTGTCGGCCGATCAGGAGGCGGCAGGAATGAAAGCTGACAGCTCTCCCACCTAGGCACCTCTGGGCACCCCCACAGCCGGGACGGAGGCAGGGGCAGGGCTGCAGAGCACCTGAGATGGCCCCTGCTAAGCCAGGCGGGAAGGGATGGGGCTTTTCACCGGCTCCCCAGACACTGCAGGATGAATAGGGGCTCCAAGCATGGATTCAAATAGCAGCCCGATCCCTCACTAGCTCTGCAATTGCAAGAAAGTTGCTTAACCTCTCCGGTTAACCTCACTTCCTCATCAATAAAATGTGGGCGGTAACAGCATCTCTGGCATTGCAGAGACCCAGAGGAGTGTGAGCATATATGAAGTAGCACCCCATAAACATCAGCATCTGGGGCGACCGAGTCTAAGAAAGGCAGTTGACACCTGGCTGCTGGGAGGGACAGAGGAATTATATTTTATTTTACTTTTTGAGGAAGATTAGCCCTGAGCTAACATCTACAGCCAATCCTCCTCTTTTTTGCTGAGGAAGACTGGCCCTGAGCTAACATCCGTGCCCATCTTCCTCTACTTTATATGTGGGATGCCTGCCACAGCACGGTGTGCCAAGCAGTGCCATGTCCGCACCCGGGATCCGGACTGGCAAACTCCGAACCGCTGAAGCGGAACGTGTGGACTTAACCACTGCACCACCGGGCCGACCCCTACAGAGGAATTATAAATAGGAAAAGCAAGGAGGGCCTGGTATGTAGCAAGCTCTAGATCAGTCATAGGTATTATTATTAGGAGTGGGGCCGGCTACATCATTTGTAAAGCCCAGTGCAAAATAAAAATGTGGGGCCCTTGTTCAAAAATTATTAAGAGGGGCCCGGCCCCGTGGCCGAGTGGCTCCGTTTGTGAGTTCCGCTTCGGCGGCCCAGGGAAGTTTCCACTGGTTTGGATCCTGGGCGCAGACATGGCACCGCTTGTCAGGCCATGCTGAGGCGGCGTCCCACATAACAGAACTAGAAGGACCTTCAACTAGAATATACAACTATGTCCTGGGGGGCCTTGGGGAGAAGAAGAAAAACAAAGAGTAAGGTTGGCAACAGATGTTAGCTCAAGGCTACTCTTAAAAAAAAAAAACATTAAGCATGTCAAGACGGTGACAGCAGAACGTTAAACTAAGCCTGGGGCCCTGTGTGATGGCACAAGCTGACCCCGATCAGGAGACAGGACACCAGCGTCCTTGTAGAGGCTCAACTGTCCGTCCTCGGGAAGGTTGCCCATCTGCTTAATGTGGAGCTGGGTGGCGGCTTCCCCACTCTGCCTCCCCTGGTCTCCAGATTCTTCAGAGACCCCTCATTAGCTCAGCCCCAGATTCATTTGTCCTGCGTGAGAGAAGCCTTGGGTCTGCCCTGAGCTTTGATCCCTTCACGACAGGCCCAGAAGCCTTGAGTGTCAGGGCAGATGGCCCTTTGGGATCTTCCCCATGCCCACCCCAAGACAGGAGGGCCCTGCCCAAGGACACACAGGAGGACCCAGCGGCGGTGCAGGACAAAGACCTGGCCTCTGACTCCCAGCCTGGAGCGGCGTCTCTGGGAACCAGCTCACACACAACAGGGGATCCCGGGCTCCGTGTGGGAGAAGGGTGTGCCAGGGAAAGACATCGGCCGTGGGTCAGCCCGGGCTGTCCCTGGAGGTGGGGTTGCTGCTCTCTTGGCTTCTCTGTGTTTTCTTCAATGGCACAAATTGCTTCTGTAATAACAGGAGAAAACCATAAAAGAACCTTCCTGTAAGGAAAAGCACAGCATTCACATAGGAACCAAGGAGACAAGCCCTTGATGTAAATTCAGAGAGAAGAAAATAAAGAGAACAGAGATAAGCAGCTGCCTGTGGCCGAGTGGTCAAGTTCATGTGCTCTACTTTGGTGGCCTGGGGTTCACCAGTTCGGATCCTGGGCACGGGCCTACACACCACTCATCAAGCCACACTGTGGCAGCATCCAACATCGAAGAACTAGAAGGACTTACAACTAGAATATACAACTAGGTACTGGGGCTTTGGGGAGGAAAAAAAAAAGAGGAAGATGGGCAACAGATGTTCGCTCAGGGCCAATCTTCCTCAACAACAAAAAAAGCATACTTAAAAAAAAAAAACAGAGATGGTTAGATTAGAACAATTGATTTTCTGGTAATAACGCCTCACTCCCTCGATGAGAACCCTGGATTGAGGGACTAAGAGGATAAAATCCGGGTTGGGCTCTGAGATTCCGGAGGGACGCCAGTGTGTGTGTGTGTGTGTATGTGTGTGTAACAAAGTGTGTCAGTGTGAGCACATAGTGTGACTGTGTGGGGGTGATTGTGTGTGAGGTGTAGGGACAGTGGTCCCTCCAGAAGCCAAGCCTGAGGCTCCCCAGGGGTGATGAAGAGGCAGATGGGACCACAAAGAACACAGGCTTCGGAGCTGGGCAGGTCCTGCTGGAACCCCAGCGCCCTGAGTGATCTGTCCCTTCGCTCACAGAAGCTGCAGTTTCCGCATTAATAAAACCGGGAAAACGCCTGCTTCACAGGGTCGTAGGTGTGGGTATTAAAGAAAATGAGCGGGCTCGAAGAGTTAGCACAGAGTAGGTGTTCAACCACTCCGAAAGCCCCAGCATCAACCCCTACCCCTGGCACTGGACAGTTTCGGAAGCTGGTCCTCACCGGGGTCTGTGACCTGACTCCAGGGGACAGCGGGGGAGGGGGGGCAGTGGCTTCTGGAGGCTAGGTCATTGCATCCCACGCGGGTCACCATCTAGCCGGCGCCCAGGGGCGAGGACGCCTCCCCCGCCCACCAAGGCGGCCGCTGCGCGCGGAGCCCTGGGTGGGACCTTGGAGAAGCCATTGGGCGGAGCGTGGAGACCCCTAGTGGCCTCCTGGGGGACTGCGCCGCTCCGTGTGCAACCGGCCACGAGGAGAGGGTCTGTTCTCAGTCCCAGGGCTTCCCTCCGAGGCCCTGCAAACATTTTTTCGAGCCCCTACTAAGTGCCAGCGCTTGTGCTAGGTGCTGTGGAGGTAGAGAGAAGGTGATTCCCACCCCAGAGAAGCCCGCCACCACGAGAGTTGCAGAGGTTGGGCTGCCCCATTCCTAGCCACCCCCCCCCCACACCCCCCCACAAAGAAGAGAATTCAGGATCAGTCAGGGGACCGACAGCAAGACACCCCATCCTCTGTGCCTCGCTCCAAATCCTCTTCGTGGGAGTGGTGCCCCACGGAGCACTTGGAACGAGCAAGGGCTTAAAAATTGTTATGATTATTAACGGTATCAAAGAGCTGGTGCATTGGGTCAGGGGTCATGCTCCCTTGCTCCTCTACAAATGCATTGGAAAATTCTAGAAACTTGCTTAAAACAAAGTGTCATGATGCGCCAGATACTGGGAGAAGTCCTTTGCATATGGCGTCTCGGCTGATCCCCAAGGGACAGAGACTCCTGGCCCGGGGATGAGGAAGCTGGTGCACAGGGAGGTTTAGGTGGTCAGGTAATGTTGGAATTTGAACCCAGGTCTGCCCAGCTCCAGAGCCCATACTCTTGTGCAGGAGGCAATATATCCGTCTTGTGAGACAGCCCACGACTTACCAAGCAAATTGACTCTCCTCTCTGGGTGTCAGAGCCCTTCTCTGGCCGGCCAGATGTTTTGCTTGTTTTCGTGGTTGTTTTTTAAGACCATATGGGTGCTGGTTCCCAGCCCTGACTGCGAGTTGGATTCACTAGCTTTCCTTGGTCTGGGTGCATCCTGGGTGTTGGGATGTTTGAAGCTCCCCAGGTGATTCTAAGGTGCATCCAGGGTTGAGAAGGACGTCGTAGGCCATGGTACATAGTTTATTCTGCTAAGTATTAAGCCTGTGGAGGCTCCCTTCCCCGCCCCCTCCCCCCCCCCCCCGCCCCGGTGGCACCCAGGTCTTCTCAATTGCCTTTTGTTATTTATTTGTTAGATAAAATTCTTCCCTTTAAAGTGTACAGTTCAGGGGATTCCAGTATATTCATGAGTTTGTGCACCTGTCCCTACTATCAGCTTGCACAGCATTTCCATCACCCCCAAAAGAAACCTTGCACCCATCAGCAGTCACTCCCCATGACCCCTGCCTCGAGCCCCTGGCAGTCGCTAGTCTACTTTCTGTCTCTATGGATTTGCCTATTCTGGACATTTCACGTGAATGGAGTCATACAATACATGGGCTTTTGCGTCCAGCTTCTTTCATTTAGCAAAGTATTTTGGAGGTTCATCCATGTTGTAGCGTGTGCCAGTACTTCTTTCCTTTTTATCACCAAATAATATTCCATTATATGGCTGTACCACATTTTTGAAACCCATTCCTCAGTTGACAGATGGCCTTAAGGCTCTGACATTCCCTTGGCCAAGAGAGGTGACTTGACTTACCCAGGCAATGAGACCAAGAGAGGCATAAGGATGACTGGAGACGCCTCTCAAGCCTGCACAGGGGAAAGCCTAGAGGAGAAGGGGTGTGAAAATCAGGAAGAACTCCAAGGGTGGACAGTGGGATGGACCCTGAGCCCCAGTGGGAGGTGGGCCATGCCTGTCTTCCCACTGCCTTCAGTGAAGATAACCAGGGACCTGGGTATAGCTATATCTGTAACTGAACTCAATGGGTTCGTCTCTTGGTGAGTGTGGAGGCGAAAAACACAACCAAGGCATAGGTAGGTGAAGAAAAGGTTTATTGCTTGCATGAGCAATGGAGAATGCAGGGGATAACTCCCACAGGCGGGGTTTCTCCCAGCTGGGTGCTGGTGGAGACTTTCTATACAGGAGAGCAAGGATACTAGGTTTATTTGTAACAACTGTGTAACAACTATATCATTCAGGGCACATGCATAGCCCAGTAAACTTGCTACTGTATAGATTGCATGATCTGAAAGTGGCTGCTCGGACCCTCACGGAGGAGGAGAATTTAAGATGCTAATGAGTTTAAGGTAACTTTAGGCCGCTTGGAGCTGGAACATTTTGCAGGGGTCTTGCTGCAAGCATGTGAGTTTCTCTGCAAGATAGCAACATCAATTTCTGCAAAACAGAACACATAGTTTCTCCCTGTCTGGAAAACATTTGGCAGACCTGTTAGTTCTTGATCAGATCCTCCATAACCCTTTCTTTGTTTGCCTGGTTCCCTGGTCACGTATCCACGAAGCTGTACCATTGCAGCATAGCTGAACAGTGAAAAGCAGGAAAAACTTGAGTGTTCAACAGGAAGGAATTTGTTCAATAAACTCTGCCACATCCATCCAGGGGAATACCGTGCAGCCAAAAATGATGCAGTAACCACTAACTTTTATTATCCTCACAGTGCCAAGCCCTGTTGGTGCATTTTACGTGTGCTGACTCACTCAACGCTCACAGCCACCCTGTGAATTAGATGCTCCCGGGATCCCTATTTTAAATGAGGAGACAGAAGCTGGGATCCGTTAGGTAAGTTGCCCAACGTCGTGCAGCTAGAAATGGTGGGGCTGAGATTTGAATCAGGGTCCACTTGCTTAATATCTCGCCTTTACCGCCTCTCCAAGGGGAGATAACATATATACTGATGGGAGAAACTGTTCACGAAATATTGGCTCCGTGAATAAATCAGGTTAGGGAACAGTATGCAGAGTATGAATCAAGACTTGAAGGAAATATGCCAGGCTGCAGTTAGGGGTGATCTGCATAGCCGCATTAGGAGTCGTTTTTACTTTCTGCCCTGTGATTATATTTTCCCAACTCTCTACAAGGAGCGCATTTTTGTTTCCAGGAAGAAAAGCATTTTATTTGGTTCTCTTAAAGGATAAACAATTTTCATACATTGCTGGTGGGAATTCCACATGCTGTATAACCCTATAGAGGGCAATTTTGCAATATTTATCAAAGTTGTGAATGCATTTGCCCTTTGACCCAGCAATGCTGAGTCTGCATTTTAGCTATAGGTGCATTTTATCCTATGGAGGATGTATGAAGTTGCTCACTATAGCATTGCTGATTATAGCAAAAGATTGGAAACAAGCATGCATTTTTATAGGGATTTGGTTAAATAAACATAAACGTTGGAAGGAACACTATACAGCCACAAAAAAGAACAAGGATGCTTTCTCTACTGCTAAGGAAAAAGCACTGGCATATTTTTAATGAAAAGGGCAAGATTCAGAACAGTGTATTCATAATATTACTTCTCTGTAAGAAAGAAGGGAAGGGAGAAAATATATTTTGTGTCTGCTTGTACTTTATCATAATGATACTGGAGGGCAGAGTGATAATCAAAATATTTAACAGCCAGTACAGAACAGATGACAGCTGGCCCTGTGACTGTGCAGGAACAACTAAAGAAGTGGCAGCCTGTAGAGATGGGAAAATGCTGTGAACAGGACAGGGATAGAATGAGATTTCTTAGCCCCTGGCTTTTGATATTATTTTAACGTTTGAACCATAGGATTGTCTTACCTGGTCAAAAATAATAATTTTCAAAAACCCAGCACCCAAAATCCAATCCTTGCTCCCCCGACCCTTGGAGTGTAGGGAAGACTTGGAGAAGAGAGGGCATGCTGGATTGCTGTGAGCGCCACTGGGTTTGGGCACAACCCCTCGGGGCTGCACCCGTCTGTGTGTCTGTCCGGTGCTTCAGCTCAGGGGTGAAGCCTTGGCCCCTCTCTGGGGCATTGACCCCCACTATACTGGCCCAGGTATATACACGATGACATGGGTCAGGGGCAGGGGTTTTCTCCCCTCCTCAAAGACCCCTCAAGCTTTCTGTTGGAACAAAGACCCTGGGGCTTCCCCAGCTGCCTTGACTTGGCACCGTGCCAAACACATAGTAGGCTCTTAGTGAGCATTTGTTTAAGTAATTGCTCCCCCGCCAGCCCAATTATGTCGCCCTTGGGGTGGTAAGCCTCTTACCCACACAGATCTGCCCTGGTGGCTTAAGCCGTGCAGTTGCTGGTACTTGGGGACATATTGCTTTAATCAGATAATCAGATTACTCCCTGCCCTCGCATCTGGCAGAGACCAGGGGATTACGAAAAGGGAAATGAAAGCGTAAAGTGTCCATCCTGTCGGGCAGACGCTTATCAGGTGCCTGCCATGTACGGGTCCCAGGCCTAGGCTCTGAAAGGCAGCATGCCCTCGGACTTCCTCTCCCAGGTCAGCCTGTTCCCTGTGCACCCCCTCTGCAGGGTGACTCATCGTAGCTAATGTTTATGGAATACTTACGCATGTAAGATGCTGTGCCAAGCATGCCACATGCAGTGTCCCTCTTGATCCTCCCATTAACCCTGTATGGGAAGTCCCTTTATGATTTCATGACTGCAGGTGCAAGTGAGACAAACCAGACTCAAACTGGCTTAAGCAAGAGGAGATTTTATTGACTTGAACAACTGAAGGTTTACAGGCTTCAGGTATGGTGAGATCAAGGCTCTGGCTGTTTCTCACTCTTCATGCTGGCTTTCCTCATGGCCATGAGGTAGCCCCCAGTAGCAGCAGGGCAGTTTGTTTCCTTGTTCATGTCCAGCAGAAGAAAGACTGAGTTTTCCGGGGCTCTCTTTCAAGAATAAGAATGATTCTTTCCCAAAAGCTTTGAGCAAGCCTCACCTCACATCTCCTTAGCACAAGTTGGTTTAGATCTGCCCACCCCATAATCCATGATTCTCAGTCCTGGGGCTGCACGTCAGAGTCACACAAGGAGTTTAAAAAAAATACCCCGTGACCAGGCACTATCCCAGTCATATTAAGTCAGAAACTTTGGAGCCTGGCCCCATCACACGCTCCACTTTAGTAGCCCAGGGTTTCGCTGGTTTGCATCCTGGGTGTGGACATGGCACTGCTCATCAAGCCATGCTGGGGTGGCATCCCAAATAGCACAACCAGAAGGACCCACAACTAAGAATGTACAACTGTGTACTGGGGGGCTTTGGGAAGAAGAAGAAGAAAAAAAAATAAAAAAGAAACTTTGTGGGTGGGGCCCAGGCATCAGCATTTCACAAAAGCTTCCCAGGTATTTCTAATGCACAAGGAGGGCATCAGGGTCAGACTTTGGGCATTACCTCCCAAGGAAGTCCTCTACCCAGGGACAGAGAGCCTGGTCCTACTGGATAGAGACCGTGGTCAGGAAACTTCACACTTGTGGCCCCCTGCTGGACCCCGCTGCCCATAGCATACCAGCAATTGCTACTTTTAATAAATCCTATAATTTTCTTGTGAATAGCATAATTATATTGCTTGGCAATTTGTGTGTGTGCTCAAAGCATTAATTTGTTCAATGTAAACATCTAAAATATGCCACAAGTATTATAAGCCGTGTTAACACGTCTTGGTTTTTTTAAGAAGCTGGGAGCTTCCAAAACTGAAAGTGGCCCAGACCTCTCTCTCTGTTTCTGAGAGATTCCCGGCCTGATGGCTGATTGCAGCCCAGGTCCGCCAGCCCTGGCCCCTCCCACGCTGTGGTGAATTTTTGATCCCGGTTCTTCACTGCCCTATGATGGCGCTGTGCATTACCACTTTACCCTGGCCTCATGGTGGGTGGGGCGCACTCCCTGCTCTTGACTTTGACCTTGACCACGTGACTTGCTTTGATCAGTGGGCTCTGAGGTGAACAGAGACTTGAAATGTGTTTGCATGGCTGAGCTCTCTCCTTTGTACTTCTGCTGCTGGAAGAACGTGCCCCAGGGGGCTGCTGGCCCTTCCTTCTGGGCCCCAGAATGAGACACGTGTCTGAGCTGAGCTTGACCGGCTGCCTGAAGCAGAGCCACAGAGCCACGCCCCAGCAAGCTGCAGCCCATGACCATGAGAATACGTGACAGCCGTTTTATAAATTATTTTATTGAAGTTGTATTGGTTTATAACATTGTGTAAATTTCAGGTGTACGTTATTCTATTTCAGCTTCTGTATAGACTGCATTGTGCTCATCACCAATAGTCTGGTTTTTACCTGTCATCATACACCTGTGCCCCTTTGCCCCTTTTGCCCTCCCCCAAGCCCCTTCCCTTCTGGTAACTGATGAGGATTTTAGGCCGGTTAATTTTAAAACTGCAGATGAGAAGCAGGCTCCAGGGAGCAGAGTTTGCTTGCCCTTTGAGAGACAGTTGCATTTGTGAAGGAAATCTCCATGCCTCCCCCTCTGCACCAGGAAGAAGGCGGGATGGCCTTATCTCTGGAAACTCTTAATGGGGAAGGCAAGAACTTAAGTTGGTTACTGTCTGGCAACCTCATGTAACTGATTTAGGGTGGTGGCTTCTGGCCTTTACTTAATCCGATTTGATTCTTGTCTAAAAGTTGTGGGACCACCCAATGGCCAGACCCCACCTGCACTGATACCATTTTAACTTTTTCCATGTTCTTTCCTTTGTCTTGTAAAGAGATGGCTCACATACCTATGCCTTAAATTTAGCCTGACTCTCCAGCCATGTTTGCAGCAGTAGCAGGGGCGGCAGCAGCGGCTCCTCCTGCCCATGGGCCCTGTCCCCACGCAGCAGCCTGACTGCCCGTGGGTCCTGTCCCCATGCTATTCCACACTATTCTCTAAATAAAAGAGCACTACTGCCAGATCTTGAGAGTCCAAGAAATCTTTCTTTCGACTCCTCGGCTCACCGACCCCGCATCAGTAACCACTAATCTGCTCTCCTTATCTATGTATTTGTTTATCTCACGAAACTACAGTGAGCTATCCCCTCACTCCAGAATGGCTATTACTAAAAAGACGCGAAATGACAAGTGTTGGAGGCAGTGTGGGAGAAGGGAATCCTCATACATTGCTGGTGGGAGTGCAAACTGGTGCAGCCACTATGGAAAACAGTATGGAGATTCCTCAAAAAGTTAACAATAGAACTACCATATGATCCAGCTATTCCACTACAGGGTATTTATCCAATGAACTTGAAATCCACAATTCAAAGAGACTTCTGCACCCCTTTGTTCATTGCAGCTCTATTCACAATAGACAAGATGCGGAAGCAACACCAATGCCCATCGTAGAACGAGTGGATAAAGAACATGTGGTGTATTCGTACAATGGAATACCACTCGGCCAGAAAAAAGACAAAATCGTGCCATTTGTGACAACATGGATGGACCTTGAGGGTATTAAGCTAAAGGAAATAAGTCAGACAGAGAAGACAAATACATGAGCGTCATTTTAAGCCACTGAGTTTTTGGGGTTGTAGGGGAGGAAGACTTTGCCTCTACCCTCTCTGGGTTCGTCTGGCCGGAGAATGAATTAAATTCACGTGAGACAGAATAGCAGGAGAAAATTAAACAAAGCTTCATAACATGTATACGTGGGAGCCCAGGCAAGCTGAGCAACTCACCAAAATGGCTGAAGCCCCCACCTTAAATATCATCTTCAGCAAGGGACAAAGGAGGATGTTGGGGGTGGGGGGAGTCAGTTACAGGAGGTTACCAGAAACAGGAATAAGATTCTTATGCAGATTTAAGTCCTTGCCTTTGGCATTGATTAAGAGTCTCTAGAGATAAGGTCATCCCCTTTCTTCTTCCTGGTACAGAGAGGGAAGCACCTTTACAGATGGAGATTTCCCTTACAAATGTAAATGTCTCTTAACAAAGGGTAAGCAAGTTCCACTCCTCAGAGCCTCCTTCCCTGTCCCAGCCCCAAATAATCCTCATGCCAAAGAGACATACCTTGGGGTGGCCAATGCCAGTCCCCCACATGGTGTTTTGTTACATAGCGTTATTGCAGCATTAACTGCCTAAGACACCTTCTCAGACTGTGCTGTGGATGGACACACCAGTCCCAAGCTCTTTTGGTCCTAGAGGACATTGGGGGCCAAGCACAATGGGAGGGAGTGTCTGAAGGAAGAGGATTTCCCTTCTGGGACCCGATGATAGCATCTAGTGGTTATAAGGATTATGGCCAGGACCTAGTCTAAGCATGATTCCAAGCATGGGTTATTTTGGAAGCAGACTGCCTGCTGGGTTTGAAACCCAGCTCTATCACTTACATGCTGTGTGACCTTGAGCAGTTCACTTAACGTCTCTGGGCCTCAGGTCCCTCATCTGTAAAACCAAGATGATGGTGATAATAATACCCACCTCTGTCATGCGGATTAAACAAGTTAATTCGTATAAAATGCATAGAGCAGTGCCTGGCCTATAGTAAACATCATGTAAGTGTGAGCTCCCATCATTAAGTACTCTTCATGCATTTAATTCTCTCAACAAAGCAACCGAAGAGCCTTATCACTGTTTTGTAAATAAGGGAACTGAGGTTAAGAGAGGTCAGACGACTCCTCCAAGGTTGCACAACAGGCGAGTCACGGAGCCAAGGTATGAAAACAATTCCATCTGATTCCAAACCAGTTTTTATCTCTGTATCCCTCAGATTTAGTTCAAGTTTGGTGCACATCAGGCAACAATGAATGTCGACAAATGAACGAATGAATAGGCATGGCTAGGTGGAAAGCAGGCTGGACTGAGACCAGAACTCCTGATCCAGCACTCTCTTTACTTCGCCTCGCTTTTAACTGGGCTGGGGACTGGTTGGTGAGTGGGGACCTCCCCCAGGATGGTCTGGGGAGATGGGGTACGAAGGCAGCTGCCCTGGGTTGGGAGGCAGGATCCTGCATTCAGATCCTGGCTCTGCCACGTCCAGCTGAGCGTCACGGGGCCGGCTGCTTTCCAAACTCTCTGAGACCCAATTCACCCCCAAGTCAAAGCAGGATCCTGGGGGCCAGTCCTGTGGCCGAGTGGTTAAAGTTCTGAGTGCTCTATTTCGGGGACCGGGGTTCACGGGTTCAGATCCCGGGTGCAGACCTACTCCACTCATCAGCCATGCTGTGGAGGCATCCCACATACAAAGCAGAGGAAGATTGGCCCAGATATTAGCTCAGGGCTAATCTTCCTCCAACAAAAAAAAAAGAGGAGGACTGGCAATGGATGTTAGCCTAAGGCGAATCTTCCTCAGCAAAAAAAAGAAAGAAAGAAAGAGAAAAGCAGGATCCTGGGGGAGGGCAAAAAGGGTAAAGGAGTGCGTATGTATGGCATCGGATAGAAACTGGACTGTCGCTGGTGAACGTGATGCAGTCTATACAGAAACTGAAATGTAGTGGTATTCACCTGAAATTTACACAAAGTTGCCAGCCAATATGACCTCAATAAAATGATTTCTTTTAAAAAGCAGGATCCTGATGGAAGGAGATCCAGGGAGCAGCAGGACAGCCAAAGCCAGGGCCACCTTCAGAGCCCCAGAGCCACCTCTGTGTCCTCTGCTGCCTGCAAAAATTCTCCCTCCTTCCCAGAAGGGAACCTGAGCCCTGCTGAGCTGGCACATTCTGGGGTCCAGACAGCTGTGTCCCTCTGCCGCCCAGCCTGGAGTGAAGGTCTGTCCCTCAGAAAGGCAAGGACAGGTGCAGGGCTTCCTCAGAGCAGCAGCGTGTCCTGTGCTTGACCCACAGGCTGGGAACAGACGATTCCAGGGCCAGATATGGTGAGGCCTTTGCTGATGGAGAAGGACAGGCAGAGCTCCGGGATTTGGTGCAGGGGAAAGAGAAAGGACGTGGAGGCAGAGACCAGGGGTCGCGTCCCAGCTCTGGTCACTTAGCCACACAGAGCCTCAGTTCCCTTGAAATGGAAACCATAATTCCTGCATCTTGGGGCTATGCAGAAGCTCCCAAGGGGGTCCCCGGAGGGAGAAGACCCTCTGTAAACTGCAAAGGCTTGTGCTCCAGGAGGCTTCTCTCTGGACCTCGGTTTCCACATCTAAAATGGTAGCAAGGAGCTCGAAGGGTCCTTCTAGGTGGGAAGACCCTTCAGCCCAGCCCCGTAAGAAATCATCACCAATTCAGCGTCTCTCGTGAGACGTGACGTGGCTTCTGGTGCAATGCACGGGGAAGTCCCACCATCACCCCAACTGTGTCCTCACCCCAGTTGCCTAATATCGAGTCCTAATTGCCTAATTGAGCCCACCCATTTTACCGGAAATACGGGAGACAAAGGAATGAACTTAACAGGACAAGAGGGAAACAAGGGGACGAATCCTGAAGGTGGAACGTTTGGCAAGTCAACCGGTCCAGACTTCACAAGTCGTTGTCATAAGAAAGGGGCTGCCAGACCAAAAGAGACCCAAGGGCATCCAACCTGAGGGTCCCGGCTGCACTCACCTCTGCACGGACCAGCGCAGAGGACATTTGGAGGACAATGAGGAATGTGAATACGGCTGTGCACCAGATAAAAGAAACAGATATCGACGGGGAGAGGTCGAGAGTGTGAACTGGAAAAAAAAAAAGTGATTGCAATGCAACAAGGACAGTATGATCTCGTCTTGATAAAAAAATTATGTGTGCATAAAGAGATGTGGGAGGACAATGAGCTATTTGCACTGATGCTCCCCAGATGGAAGGAATGGAATGGGGTTTTGTTTTATTTGTGTTTATCTGTGTGCTCCATCTTTCTATGATGGTGATAATCAAAGGTTATTTTAAATTCGAGAAGTTCTCTGCATGGTCCCTAACTCTGACAGTTTCCTCTGGCCTTTGTTCTCCCAGCTTCTGCTCCCTCTGGGACCTGCCATCGACACCACCAAGGGCACTGGTGTCTCCGGCCCCAGCTTCCCTCCCTCCCTCCCATCCTGTCCACCAAATGACAGTAACACTCCAGCCTTTCTCTTGATGTTCCCTCTCTCTTCCTCCCCAACAGAGAAGTGATTTCTCTGATGTCTGAGTCTGGGAGGAGCTCCGGGGCATGTGCAGCCGAGCCCTGTGTGGTTCGGAAGCCCTCACTGGTCTGCTTCTGCCTGGCAGTCAGGAGCCTCCCACATCCCCACTTGGGCCAGGAGCTGGGTGGTTTTGGTGGGTGAAGGTCAAGTTCAAGGGTGAATCGTAAGAAGGCTTCTTGGCCACTGATCTGAAGTCAGAGGCTTAGGGAAATATTTTGATCTTTGGCTGGCTGTTTTGTGTCTCTCCGGTTCATTCCAAACTCAGATGGGGAAGAGGAGTGTGCTTTACCAGATCTTGCTCTCTCTCCCGGCAGTGACCGCCGCTCCCCTGCTCAACCCCAGGCCCCAAAGGAAGCTGATCTTCCAGAGGCATCTTCTAGAGGTGGAATTTCAGGACTGATTTTCTGCAGAAGAGGAGAACAGGAAGTCCCCGGGTACAGCAGGAAGTGGAGGTGAGGGTGGTGGTGAGGATTGGGATCCAGACGGAGGAGACACATGGGCACAGAGGCTGGATGGCAGAACGAGATGGAGGAGTGGGCCGAGATGAGGCTGTGCCTTGTGCGCAGCTCAAGGGGGCCCCCGCGAGCCAGGCTGGAGGACTCTGATTTGAACCGTGGGGCACGCAGGGCCACTGAAGACTTTTAAGTGGAGAGGAAAAAGAGCTGTTTAAAAGAATAAGTGATGGCAGCAGCCTCCACCTTCGAGCGAGCTGAGAACTTCATTTCAGAAACAAATCGCTCCTGGTTTGCAAGGGTTCAGAAAGGGGTTTCTTAAATTATGCAAAGGTGGGCCCTTGAGCTGTGGTCAGCAACCCATCAGACCCAAGCCCCCTGTGGATGACAAATATTTTGTAACGCCCCCTCCGCCAAGCTGAAATGAAATTTATAAATCATCACACATGTCCTCATGCAAGCTTTTTAAAAAAAACCACTGCCGTCTCCTAACCATAATATGAAGGAGGAATAAAAGGAAAGCAATTTATAATAAAATAATTTCAGGATGAAAATGCACAAGCCGACTCCAGCAGGAGAAGGGATGACGTGGCCTGACATTTGCTCCAAGAGGTGGGACCACCGGGAACACGACAGCCACGGAAGCAGACGGACCCAGGTGGTCCTGGTGGTGACTCAGACACCGCGAGCGGTGTTGATGCTGGTGACGTGAAATGGGCAACAAATCCTGGCAAAAGTCCGAACAAAACCAAAGATAATCTGCTCTTTCCGTGTACATAATAGCTGCATTCCTGGAAAATTCTGTGTGTTAAAAGCATGCAGAAATTACTTTGTGTTTATATATAAACAGATCTCACACACACACACACACACGCACACACACACCCATTGCAATGAAGGAAAACACCCTTCCAGATCTCCCAGATGCCTCCTGAGGGCGCTGTCTTGGCCTCACTGAGCATCACTCTCTTAGAGCCTCTTCTAGAATGACAGCTATTGAGACCAGCACGTAGATGCCCTGTGAAGTCAACTTTGCATCTTCTCCGGGTGGCTGAGAGGGAAGTGACAGGCTGTGGGACTGGGGGAAGGCTGTAGAGAGGGGCATGGTGAGCAGGTCCCGGGAAATGGCATCCGGCCCACGCCAGAGACAGCTGGCTGCTGAGACATTTCCTGTGATGAGGATGGACAAGAGATGCTGACCATGTTCAGGTCGGAGGTTCAGTGGTAAGTTGTTCTGACGCTGGGCTGTGATCCCCTTCCTCTATGCCCAAACCTTTCGTAAAATCAGTTTCACACAGTAGTGGTAGGTGGGGGGATAAATAAAAATGACTGCTCGTGTCCCCTAACTGCCGGCACTGAGAGCTTTACCCACAGCGACTCATGTGACCTTCAGCCAGCCCGAAGAGGAGGGACCGCTCTGGCCCCCATTCTATAATAAGGAAACCCAAGTCCAAAAGACGGAGAGTTCCCCGGCCAGGGTCAGTCAGCTTGTCCACGGCACAGCATGGCGGAGTCTGGCTCTGTGGTCCCGCTTGATCACCCCATCGGCAAGGGCCAGACTGCTTGGGTGAAAGGTCCGTGGCAGGTGGAGAAGTGGGGTGAGGTTGTAGAGATCTGGGCTAAGAGGTAACATGAGATGGGGCATCAGCATCCATCGGGGATTCTCAGAGACAGACAAGGATGTTGGACTTGCCCGGTACAAAGAAGAGGCATGCAAGCCACTCCAATGGGATCTTTCAGGGAAAGGGGACTCCAGGGAGGCGGGAGACTTAAGCTTCTGTACCCCCCATTTCGGGGACCCCAAATGGGCATATTGGCTTACATCCAGGGCCCATCTGAACTGTTGTTTTCTGAACTCTTACATGTCCCCGATTTCACCTATTCCCACCCCATTTGTTAATAGCTGTATTTTGATGTATTCATTGGCTGAGCAAATGTAACACAAAAGACTAACGTGAGTCTGGAAAAGCTCTCAGTGAATTTGAATGTTATTAATCACAATGGCATCCACATACATTTGAAAAATATTATATATGCAGAAGCCACATGCTTTCCAGCTATGACGCTGGGGAGCGTACAGACAATGCTGGGCTAAGGGGACAGGTGGGAACCAAGAAAAGGCATAGAAGGGGCAGTTGAGGCATCAGCCCACAAGCCCCCAGCCCCAGATCACCCCGCGGGGGAGGCTCAGGGTCTCCACAATGGTCCTCAGCCACGGCTCCCTGGTGGTATACGTCCTGAAGAAAGGCTTTGACTGAGCGGTCTTATTGTCACACTCTGGGTTCCTGGACCCAATTCCAGTGTGTGTGTGTGTCTGTGTCTGTGTTTGTCTGTGTGTGTGTGTGTTGGATGGGGTAGAGGAGGGCCTCTACACACCACCAAGCAATGCTCCTCCACCAGCAGGGTGTCTGAGAATTCAATTCCGACACTATCTACCCAGAGATAGAACCAGATCCTACAGATGAGGACTCAGGCCCGCAAGACCCCCTTTCCGTTCAGATGCCAGTTGCAAGGCCAGGTTGTTACCTGTGCTTCTGACAGACTGGCTGTAGATCAAAGGTTCCCACGATTGCCTCCTTGGGTTGGATTAAGGTGCTAGAGAAGCTCACAGAACTCAGGAAACCGGTTTACTCACTCGATTACTGGATTATTGCAAAGGATATCAAAGGATACGGATCAACAGCCAGATGAAGAGATATGGTGGACAAGGCCTTGAACAAAGGAGCTTTTGTCCTTGTGGAGGTTGGGGCCCAGCATGGTGGCACATGGAAGCGTCCTGGTTCCCCAGCCTGGAAGCTCTCCAAATCCCCACTTTTTGGGTTTTATGGAAGCTTCCTTATAGGCCTGATTGATTAACTCGTTGGCCATTGGTAATTGATTCAACCACCAGCCCCTCTCCCCTCCCTGGAAATCAGAAAATGGGCTGAAAGCTACACCTTTTTATTTATGGCTGGTTCCCCTGGCAACCAGGCCCCATCCTTAGGTGCTTTCCAAAAGTCACCTCATAACATAAACCCAGTTGTGGCAAAAAGGGGTTTGTTATGAATGACAAGACACCATTTCACCTTTATGGCTCTGAAGTAACTTCAAGAACTAAGGACAAGAGATCAAGTGTTGTAACCAAAGATGGTCCCATTGCTCTTATCTAAAAGGCAAGTCCAAGGGTTTTAGAGCTGTAAGCCGGGAACTGTAGAGGAAGACCAAATAGATGAGAAATACATTTTGTTCACCTGGATGACCAGATACATATTTCTTATGAATCACAACATGACACGTTCATTGCTGAGCAGCTCCAAGGGGCAGAGCTTAGACCAGCCCTGACCAGGGGGTTAACTGACCTCCTGCCCAACCCATATAAAGATGCTTTCAGACGCTCGGGGGAGCCCAGGGCAGTCAGCTCTGACCCATCGAGCCATTGCAGTGGATGGAGAAGGGAACAAAAGCTGAGGACGCATTCCACAAAAGGTGGCTGGAAAATTGGCTACAACTGAAAGGAGTGACCATAACAAAGGTTGGCAAGGATGTGGGGCAACTGGAACTCTCATACGTGGTTGATGGGAGTGTAAATTGGTGAAACCACTTTGTAAAACCAGAAGAAGTGACTGAACCCAACATACATATATCTTATGATGCAGCAAATCTATCCCCAGGAATATACTCAACAGAAATGGGTGCATGCATATGCTCACCAGGACACATACACAGATGTTCACAGCAGCAAATATCCATCAACTATAGAAAGGATAAATATTAGGTTGAGCCTTATAGAATGGCCACTTTTTGTAGATAAAAAGGTTGAAGATTAGCAATTTCATATGATTAATCCTAATAGATTGTGGTATATTCATGCAATGGAACACTATACAGCAATGAAAAAGAATGGGCTATTGCCACATACAATGATATCGATGTATCTCATAAATAGAACAATGAGTGAAAGAAGCCAATCACAGAAATAAACATACTCTATGATTCCATTTATCTGAAGTTCTAGAACAGGCAACATCACCCATGGTGACAGAAGTCAGAATGGTGGTTTCCTTCAGGAAGTACTGACTAGGAAGGGGCGTGAAGGACTCTTCTTGGATGCTGGAATGTTCTAAACTTTCATCTGGATGATGGTTACCCCATTAATTAATAAATTAAGCTGTACACACTTAGGATTAGTATGTAACTTTTAACTCACTAAGAAAAGAAAAAAAGCCTACTTAAAAATGGTCAATAAGCACATGAAAAGATGCTCAACATCACCAATCATCAGGGAAATCAAAGTGAGATACCACTGCACACCCATTAAGATGCCTATTATAAAAAATAAGCCAACAGAAAATGACAGGTGTTGGCACGGATGTGGAGAAATTGGAATCCTTGTGTGTTATTGGTGGGGATGCAAAATGGGCATTCGGAAACAGTATGGCAATTCCTCCAAAAATTAAACATAAAATTACCAAACGATCCAGCAATTCCACTTCTAGGTCTTAAAAACAAGACAACAGGCCCCAAAATGGAGTTGCTTATGCTAAGGCCCACGTCACCAAACTGAGACTTAGCTTGATTACGGTTTCGGCCCTCCCAGCGATGGAATCTTAACCAACCCATCAGGACTCGCCCGATCGGCGCTAGCTGGGTGACCTGCCTCATAGACACCTGCCAGCCTCTGAGGGAAAGTAGCTTTGCAACAACCAACTCACTTTTCACCTCGTGTAACTTCTTGCTCCCGCTCCTTCTGCCTATAAACGTTTTTCCTTCTCTCCAGCTCCTCGGAGCTCCTTCCTGTCTGCTAGACCGGATGCTGCCTGACTCGAATCAATGTTTGTTCAAATGAACTCTTAGAACTTTTGATGTGCCTCAGTTTACCTTCTGACAAGGGCATACACTTAAAAGAATTGAAAGAAGGGACTTGACCAGATGTTTGTAGACCCACATTCAGAGCATTATTATTATTGTTGCCAAAAAGTTTAAACAACCCAAACGCCCGCTGATGGTTGAAATGTGGTCTATCCATACAATGGAATATCATTCAGCCTTAAAAAGGAAGGAAATCCTGACACACGCTACAACATAGATGAACATTGAAGACATTCGCTAAGTGAAATAAGCCAGACACAAACGACAAATACTGTGTGATTCCACCTATACGAGGTCCCCAGAACAGTCAAATTCATAGAGACAGAAAGCAGCACGTGGTTACGAGGGGGGAGGGGGAACGGGGAGTTCTTGTTTCACGGATCCAGAGTTTCAGAATGGGATGATGAGAAAGTTCTGGAAATGGTGGCACAACAATGTGAATGTACTTAAGGCCCCTGAATTGTACCCTTAAAAATAGTTAAAATGGTTAATTTTATGTTATGTTTATTGAACCACAAAAACAACTTTTTTTAAACTACTAAGAAAAGGGTATCTGAGATCCAAGGCTGGGCTGTGGTTTCCTGGGTCCACCACGCCCGCCGCTGCAGCCTGTCTGATTCTGTCCCCTCTGATGGCTACTCTCCCAGGGAGACCCTTGCAAACTTGCCTCCAGGGCCTTGCAGTGCACATGCTGGCTTACCTTTCTTCTTCTTCTTTTGGTGAGGAAGATTGGCACTGAGCTAACATCTTTGGCAATCTTCCTCTATTTTGTATGTGGGATGCTGCCACAGCATGGCCTGATGAGTGGTGTGTATGTCGGCATCCAGGATCTGGACCCACAAACCCCAGGCTGCTGAAGTGGAGCGCGGAAACATAACCACCATGCCACTGGGCTGGCTCCCTGGTTTACCCTTCTTGACATCGACTTCAAAAGGCAGTGAAGTCTCTGGAAGGTGCTTGGTCCCTTTGGAGTCCATTAGGAAGCTGTCATCCTTCATGAATTTACCAAAAAGCCCACCTTCTTTTTTTTACTTCACCTTTTTTGTTCTTTGAGGAAGATTGGCCCTGAGCTAACATCTGTTGCCAATCTTCGTCTTTTTTTTTCTCCCCAAAGCCCCAGTACACAGTTGTATATCCTAGTTGTAGGTGCTTCCAGCTCTTCTATGTGGGATGCTGCCACAGCATGGCCTGATGAGAGGTGCTAGGTCTGCGCCCAGAATCTGAACTGGCAAAGCCTGGGCTGCCAAAGCAGAGTGCAGGAACTTAACCAATGGGCCATGGGCCAGAAAAAGGCCACCTTCTGACTCACAGCTCAGGAGGGGATGGGTGACATCAGTTTGTGCAATCTGGGGATCAGCCTTGAGTTTCTGCTAACTATTCTTACGGTCAGAACGTCCCTGAAACCCCAGGGCAAGGGCTCAGGGAAAGCATCTTGACTGGGCACCAACTCTGTGCCAAGCCTGGACTCCTCCCCTCCACCCCACCCCAGCAATACTATTAGACCCATTTTCCTGACCAGGAAACTGAGTCTCAAAGAGGGTTTGACAGCCAGTAAAGGAGGAGTTTAGACTTTAGAAGGGGCTCCACTTGGCTCTAGATGCTGCTTGTGGACCTGCCAGCTTCATGACTTGGGGGGGGGGGGGCGGGGTGGAGCAGGCTCTGGGATCTTGGTGGCAGTACAGTCCTTTCTCAGTGATAAGAGGTAGCAGAGAGAGGGCAAAGTCCACTCTAAGAGGCCTATCAAAATAGAAGTCCCAGCTCCCTCCATACTCTGCAGGAGTTCTTCACCTACGAGTCTGTTTGGTGGCTTGGGCTTCAGGCTAGAGGGGTTTCCGGTGTCTCGCACGGAATATAGCTCTCCTCCTCCTTTGCCTGTCTCCCCACCCACTGCCAGGGTCACCCTGACCCTTCCAGCCAGGGAAGCCTTGAGAAGACAGAGATAGCGTCTGTCTGTGTGTATATGTAGGGGGGTGGGTGATCATGAACGGCAGATGGTGCAGAACGGGGCTGAGTGGGGTGGGGTTGGAGTAGAGGTGGGGGCCCTCCTGGTGGTACGACAGGGGGAAAGAGCCTGGCATGAGAATCAGAGCCTTTGAATTTTAGTCCTAACCCAGCCTCCGCCATGCTGTGCAACCCGGGGCAGGTTCTCTCCCCTCTCTGTGCTTCTATTTCCTTATCTGTACAAGGGTGGGATTGGAGTTCACGATTACCAAGGGTTCATCCACAAATATTAATTGAGCCCCTGCTCCAGCCACCAGCCTAGGTCTGGGGACACAGAAGACAGACCCGTCCCCCGCCCTCCTGGAGTTGAGTCTAGTGAGGAAGACAGACCCTGGTGAGCAATCACAAGGACGTGATGTGCTGTGGGGTTGAAGTATGGGCAGCTACAGAGACCCCTCCAGCTGACAGATTCAACCCCGCGTTGAGGACTGGGCTCCTAGAATAAAAGAATCAGCTCAAAGAACGACCTGCTTTCTGCCTGACCTTTTCCCCGGAACCCCGAGGAGCTCCCCCAGTCCTCCAGATGCCGTCGCCTGTGGTCAGTACACAGGGGGCACAGGGATCCAGAAGAGGGTCTTCCAGCCCTGCTTTCCTGATGAGCCTGGGGATAGACAGAAACAGTCATTCTCTGAAACCGAAGCTCCTGAGAATCAACCAGCAAGGGCCGAGAGAGCCGAGGGCAGGGCGGGCCCTGGCAGAACGGTTTGCAAAAGGGCAGCTCTTCCAGTGGGCGAAGGCGGAACTAACACGACTCAGCAGGGAAGATGCGGGCCCTGCTGGCTCAGGGGTTCTCGGCCTTGGCTGCATGCTGGATGCACCAGGGGGCTTTCTGAACTCCTGATGCCTGAGTCTAAGATTCTGCTGTAACGGGCCTGGGGTGCAGCCTGGGCCTGGGCAAATGATCCCATGTACTAAGCTGAGAACCAGCGACCCGGCAGAAGGCTGGGGTCTGCTCAGAGGCCAAGGAGGGGGACTCAAGGAGGCCAAAGAGGTCAGAGGGTGGCCAGCTCTGTCCAAGGGATGAACAGGCTGCGTTCTGGACAGCCTGGGGACTCGGGTCCCCAGAAAGGCCTGCTTGGTAGTGAAGCAGAGGTTGATCCCCACTCTCTCACTGCAGTCCTACCCTCCTCCCCCGGATTGCCAGATAAAATACAGGATGCTCGTGGGCCAGCCCCGGTGGCCTAGTGGTTAAGTTCAGTGCGCTCCGCTTTGGCACCTGGGGTTTGGTTGCCGGGCACAGACCTACACCACTCGTCTGTCAGTGGCATGCTGCACCAGCAGCTCACATACAGAAAGAGGAAGATTGACAGTGGATGTCAGCTCAGGGCAAATCTTCCTCAGCGAAAAAAACAAACAAACCCAAAAACCAAAAAAAAAAAAACCCCAGGATGCTCAGTTAAATTTGAATTTCGGATGAACGACAATAACTCTTTAGTATAAGTATGTCTTGTGCAATATTTGAGATGTACTTATACTAAAAAATTATCTGTTGTTCATCGGAAATTCAAATTTAATTGCGTGTCCTGTTTTGTTTTTTCTTTTTTGCTAAATCTGGCAACCCTACCCCACCCCACCACCGAGCTAGGAGTCAAGAACGCCAGTTTCAGGTCTGATTCTAAGATGTCGGGGAGCCTTGGGCAACTCACCACCCCTCTCCGAGTCTTGGTCACCTCAAGACTCATAAAACCCCTCCCACCTCAGGGGGCTGGCTGACAGTTTCCAAGGCAGTAAACATGAGTCACAGGTCCCTGGAAAGCCATCGAAGACAGGGCTTTCTCACTACGAGAGCGGCATTTCCCTCCTGTGGGTTTGATCCACATGAACAGTTTTCAAGAGTCTTCTCGCCCTGGGGATGCTGGGTGAGCAGGAGAAATGAGACTGAAGCTGCAGGCAGAACCTGGGCCATGGGGATCTCCAGGGTGGCAGTTTCTTTCTCTCCGTCTGTCCTCGTAGCTTCTTCCTTCCTCCTCCTTCCTCCTCTCCGCACTCTCTCTGACATCCTCGCTGCCCCCAGACGACAACTCCCCCTCCCTATCCAACAGAAACAGTTCATTCACCATGGAGCAGGCAGCTGCTGCGGGCCGTACTCTGTGCCAGGCACTAAGCACTGAGGACAAAGTGGTGGCCCAGCCCCTGCCACATGGAGCTTCTAGTCTGGGGCAAACTCAACTGCTTAAATGAATACGGCATGGCAAACCTTGATAAGTGCCCCAAAGGAAAGGGACAGGGTGCTTGGGGAGCACGTCAGCACCAGGGAACCCGACCTCGAGGAAGCATCCTGGGAAGTGATCGCTGAAGAGTGGGGGAGGGGCGGGCCATCCCCGCAGAGAGTCTTTGAGGAAGAGCTTGGCTGGAGCGTGGAGGGCAGAGCAGAGAGTGGCCTGAGATGCGGGTGGACATGTGGGCGGGCCAGACACGGTGGATGGCGGAGACCATGAGAAGAGTTTGAGTCTTCAGTCCGTCCTTTGACCCAGCAATTGCACTCCTAGGCATCCGCCTGTATTAGCTTCCTAGGGCTCCTGTAACATATTGCCAGACACTTGGTGGCTTAAGACAACACAAATCTATTATCTTATAGTTCTAAAGGTCAGAAGTCCAAAACGGGTCTCACTGGACTAAAATCAAGGTGATAGCAGGGCTGTGTTCCCTCTGGACTCTCTAGGAGATGACCCATTTCCTTGCCTTTCCCAGCTTCTTGAGGCTACCTGCGTTCCTTGGCTCATCTTCAAAGCCAGCAGTGGCTGGTCGAGTCTTTCTCAAGCTGCCATCTCTCTGGTTCTCTCACTCGGCTTCCTTCTTCTGCTGATAAGGAGTTGGGTGATTACATTGGGTCCACCGGCTAATCCAGGATAATCTCCCCATCTCAAGGTCAGTTGATTAGCAACATTAATTCCACCTGCAACCTTAATGCCCCTTTGCCATGTAATCTAACATATTCAAGGTTCTGGGGAATAGGACATGGACGTCATTGGGGGACCATTATTCTGCCTACTATACTACCCAAGAGATCTAAGTGCAATATTCACCAAAAGACTTGTACCAGAATATTCTTAGAAGCCTTGTTCATTAGAGCCCCAAACTGGAAAAGGCCACGTATCCATCAATAGCAGAATAGACAAACAAATCATGGTATGTTCATCTAATGAAATATTACACAGCAATAAAAAAGAACGAACTGCTGATACACACAATAACATAAATGAATCTCACAGACATAATGTTGAGCAAAAGAAGGCAGACACAAAAGAGCACATACTCTATGATTCTATTACTAGAAAGTTCAGGAAAAACCTATCTATGGCATAGAAGTCCGAATACTGGTTACTTTGGGGAGGAGGTATTGACCAGAGAAGGGCAGAGAAGTGGAAATGTTCTGTATCTTCATCTGGGTGTGGTCACAGGTATATACATATGTGGCAGTTCACCAAGCTGTATGCTTTACTATATATGTCATACCTAAAAAGATTGGAGTCTGTATTTTAAGAGGAATGAGAAACCACAGCAGGGTTTTAAGGAGTGACACAATGTAATCTGATATTCATTTATAAAAGGTCACACTATCCGTGGAGTGGAAAGCAGATGAGAAGTGAGAGCAGTTAGGAACCTGTTGCAGTTGCCTTGAAGAGAGACAAAAGGTGATACCAGCGGAAATGGATACAAGTGGATAGTTTTAAAGATATTTAGGAGGAGGAATCAATAGGACATGATTGAAGTGATAGGTGGATGGATAGATGGATGGATGTGTGGATGAGTGGATAAGTGGGTGGACAGATGGCTGGATGGATGGACGGCTGGATGGCTGGATATGTGGATGAGTGGAAGGATGGATGGATGTGTGGATGAGTGGAAGGATGGCTGGATGTGTGGATGAGTGGAAGGATGGACGGATGTGTGGATGTGTGGATGAGTGCTTGGATGGATGGATGTGTGGATGAGTTGGCAGATAGATGGCTGGCTGGCTGGATGGATGGATGTGTGGATGGGTGAGTGAGTGGATAGAGGAGAGGGTGGATTGATGAAGGAGGGGATGACTAGGTAGTTGGGTAATGGACAGACTGGGTGGAGGGATGGGTGAGTGGATGGACAGGTGGGTGAAGAGCCAGGTGGGAGTATGATTGGGTGGGTGAATGGGTGGATGGATGAACACCCTCAAGAGGACAGACTCTCTGCTCTTGTTACTGGTGTCCAGAAAGCGCAGATGAATCACGCTAGTCAGTAAGCACGCAGGCTTTCCCCTGAGACATCTGTGTTTACACTCCCGCAACTCCCCATCGCCCCAAGGAGAAAAACTAGTTACTACAATGCCCATCAGAGAGCAGACACTTACAAATAGGCTGGTTTAATGAGATGCAAGGATCCCCTAATCCTTTGGGCATTACAGCGAAAGTGTTGGTGATACTACAGTGAATGGAGGATAAGGCAGGAATGGAAAAACCTCCCAAAACTTCCCCTTGGAAGCCATCAGTCCTTTCTCCCCTCTCTATCATCATGACCACCCAAACAACCATCACTGTCACCTCCTCCAGCATCTCCTCCATCACCATCCCCTTTATCACATAGATTTGTTGAGACCCTGACTGCAAATTGTGTTTACTCAGGTAAAAGGTATGGGCTTGTAGGCTCCCCTCTGGTGGGAGGGAACAACTTGCCTCTTGCACAGGACCTGAGCACGTCCCAGTGGTGGCTGATCTCTGGGTGGTCCAGCTCCCACTTCCAGGCTATTTGCTCTGTGACCCATTCCTGTATCTTGTAGCAGGAGGGACAAGAAGGCAGGGAGAGCAACAGTTTTCAGAGGGAAGAAGGGCTGAAATCCCACTAGGAGATGCCCCGAATGATCCAGAGCTGACTCCAGGCACCCCAAACCCCAATTCACATGCATTTCCTAGACCTCGCAACTGGCTAATTTCTCTCCCTGTGGGAGTCTGACAGCTCAGCCTCCAGAGCTTTGCTCCCGGCCTCCCCAGGCAGGCTGAGTTTGTGCTATTTGGGTAAACAACATTCCCCTTGGTTGTCAGATGCAGACTTATTTACCTGGTGGCAGGACTGAGCCATTCCTTCCCACCCACCCCGTCACGGGTACCAGGACTCAGGGTGGGAGCTGGCACCCTACAACACTCAGGGATGGGGGACCTAGCACCTGGCGGTAGACAACGATCCCACATCGGCTACTGGGAAAGTCACATTCACTATTCCACTCAGGGGTCTCTGGGCTTTTGCATCTGGGAACAAGCTTGGCTAAAGGCACCATGACCCAGAGCTGTGATTTCATTTGTCATCCTATATCCTGCATCCAAGCTAAAATATAGTCATCAGATCTCCCAGGGCCATGAGCAGATACTTTATACTTTAAAATCCTGCATGCTTTGAATTCCCCCAACCTTAAGCCAGAGGGCCATGCTGGCTCTCCCTCCCTCAGGCTGTGAGGCAAGGTGGTCACTCAGTCCCTGGGACCACCGGGCAATGTCATGAGGGGGTTGGTGCCCAGCCCAGGAATTCTGCAGTTGTCTTTCTGCAGGCACCTCTATCCTGAAGCAATCACTGGCCAAGCCATCTCGTTCTGCAGCTGCTGGAAGCCGAGAGTCTGGGCCAGGGCACAGCTGTGCCAGCTGTCGGAGACAGATTGCGCTCCGAAGCTCGGCTGTGACTCACATTCCAGTACAGGGGAAATGCGCAAAAGTTATACACTGTCTTTGGGGGTGCCAAAAATCATCTTGGTTTCGTCTTGCAAGATGTTCAGCTTGCAGAGTGTGGGGCAGACGGAGGAAGGGGGTGGGGAGGAGGCGAGGGGAGCAGATCTGTCTCCAGTCGACTCTGCCTGTCACACACCCTCCATCGCTCTAATAACAACACTCAGCATTTAATCAGCCCCTTTGTGGAAGCAGACGATGTCACGCTCATTAATTAGTTAATCCACACAGCCCCCCTGGGAGGAGGAGCTATGTTATTATCCCCACTGGGACCCAGAGGGAAACTGAGGCCAGAGTGGGAATTTGGCACCGAACTGAGGGAGCACAGCCGGGCAGCTGGAGCAGGACCAGTCTATGGCTTGTCGCCCATTCTGGTGCCCTCACTCCTGTCCTCCTCCCCAGCTCCAGTCTGCCCACAACGCTGGTGGCTGTCTGCAAAGACACCTGGCCAAACTCTGTCGGAATCGGGCCTGAAGGCACTCAGAGGGCAGGGCAAGCAGAGCATAGAGGGGAGAGGATGCAGCCTGGCAGCTGGACCAGGTCAGGCCCCCAGGGAACATGTGCTCTGAACCAGACCCCTGTTATGGTACCTTTCTTCCAAAGGATCTTGGAACGAGGGGCGAATGGTGACCCTCACCATCATCAAAATATCTGCTGTCTGCTTCCGGTTCAGGCAACTCCGGGATTTCAGGGTCTGGTGGTTTTGGAACTGAAAGGAGGGATGTTTCCAACAGGAGACACAATAATGGTTGCACTGAATTAGAAACCGAGACTGCCACCTGGCCATTTGGGGATCTTCATCACACACACACACACACACACACACACACACACAGGGTCCCCATGGAGGACCTCCTACATCATCGTGCCCAGTAGTAAGTTTAGATGCAAGCCTGCTGTGAAGCTTTACAGCCAGGATCAGGCCCTCAAGGATAAAGACTCAGGTCAGGCCACCAGGCAAAAAATCCTGACGGAATGAGATGCAGGCAGGAGGCAAGTGGAACGCGGAATAAGGAATCGGAGGCAGGAAATCATAAACACGTTTTAGGAGTTTGCAGTCAGTTGCAAAAATAAAGACTGCAGCCTCCACCTGTGTTTTCTTGTTGGTTACTAGAGTTGCTGAAGATGAAATGACCCCTCCCCTCTTTTCTTTTTCAATAGGAGTGATGACAATTAAAAAACATTTTTCAGGGGCCGGCTCAGTGGTGCAGCGGTTAAGTGTGCACATTCCACTTTGGCAGCCTGGGGTTCACTGGTTCAGATCCTGGGTGCAGACATGGCACCGCTGGCACGCCATGCTGTGGTAGGCATCCCGCATATAAAGTAGAGGAAGATGGGCATGGATGTTAGCTCAGGGCCAGTCTTCCTCAGCAAAAAGAGGAGGATTGGCAGCAGTTAGCTCAAGGCTAATCTTCCTCAAAAAAAAAATAAGTGAAAAATAAATAAAAACGTTTTCCATATCTTTCCTCTTCCTTTCTTTCAGTATTTATAATAGCAGTGCTTCTCAAACTTTAATGTGCTTTCAGATCTCGGGGATCTTGTTAACCTGCCGAGATTGTTGGGTCTGGGATTCTGCATTTCTAATAAGCTCCTGGATGGTGCAGCCAATGCTGCCCTTTGAGTAGCAAAAGTACAAAGGACATGGGGCCGGCCCGTGGTACAGCGGTTAAGTTCACATGCTCTGCTTTGGCGCCCTGGGGTTCGCTGGTTTGGATCCTGGGTGTGGACCTATGCACCGCTTATCAAGCCATGCTGTGGCAGGTGTCCCACATATAAAGTAGAGGAAGATGGGCACGGATGCTAGCTGAGGGCCAATCTTCCTCAGCAAAAAAAGAGGAGGATTGGCAGCAGATGTTAGCTCAGGGCTAATCTTCCTAAAAAATAAAAAAAGTACAAAGGACACGTTGTTAGGGGGTTAAATATACCCTTTAATTCAGTTGTTTAAGTCCCCAGATGCCATCACCATAGAACTTGAGGAGAAGTGTGGACATCACCTTGAAGATGCTCGACTTGGATCTGGAGCATGACATCAGGTCTGAAGGTGGGCGACCACGGAATATTGGAACTTGTCTGGTGAGCACAACTTTGGATGAATGGAAGGAGGATGTGTGTGTTTGTGTGTGTGTGAATTTGCATGCACATGGCAGCACCAGGGTGGAATGTAGCTACTGTGGTTGACCATGGCCCAAGCTGGACCAATAAGATTCTTTCTTCTGGGAATCTAGAACTTTGAACCAAGAGACATTAAGTTTAGAAGTTTTGGTTCTAATTAATTGCAGTGATCTAGAAAGAAAGTCCCTAAACTGCTACTGCTACAGTCAGTCCTTACAGCCTCCTTGATCCCTGCCCTTCCAGAGGCTGGGAGGGTTCATCTTCTTGAATCCCCTTGAGTCATCCTACCGTTGGTCCCCTCTCCATTTTCTTTTCTCTTCCCTAGCTGGAGTTTGCCTTCAAAATAACTGCAAATAATCCAGAACTCCTTCCAGAGGTAGCTGCCACCTGCTTCAACAGAGGGGAAGGCTGCTCTGGACTCAGAGGCTCACTTGAAACCCAAATGTCCAGGTAATTTTCGGGCCGAGACCCCGCCTCAGTCCCCCTTACACACAGCTCCTTAGGCTGCACCATGGCTCCTAGTTGCACCAAGCTGCTGCTGCCTGCCCTGTTTCCCTGGGATGACCACAGGGCCCAGGAAACATTTTAGAGGCACTCTCCTCCTCCGAAAAACACACCGTCCCTTTTTGCCTCTGACCTTTGAGAGCCAGGGGATCATCCAGTCCTCCAGACCCAACCCCCTCTCCCAAGGCTGGCTTAAGTGCACCTTCTAACGGCGCTGTCAGCCCTCTCTGCTGAGCTCCTACTACACCACAAGCACCCTGCATCGTGAAGGTCTAGTTCCCTGGAGACTGAGCTCCTTGAGGGTGGAGTCTGGGTTCCTCTGCTCTTTGTGCCCCCCCCCCCCAACACCCGCAGTGCCCAGCAGCAGGCCCCGGAGTTGCACCTTGTATGAACGGGCGTGTGTGAAGCGGAACAGGAGGGGCGCTTTTCTTCATTTCCCCAGGAATTCAAAACGGACCAAGTGCCCTTTGGATGCCAGGCACGCTGCTGGGCACTGCGGGCGTTGGGGATGGGGGAGGACACAGATGATGAAACACTCTGACCCCTCAAGGCGCGCTGGGTCACCCCGAGGAGGTACAACCCGTCCCTCTCTTTCCTCCCCCCAAATGAACCAGTTCTCCAGTGATCCTCCTTGCTTTTTTGCCTCTCCCACGCTAAACCCGGTCACGCGGGGCCTGAAGGAGGGGGACCCAGGCGCTCCCTTCCCCGCACGCAGCGCGGCGGGTCCTGCCCCGCTCCCGGCCGCCCCCGGAGCCCCCGCGGCGGCAGTAGCCCGGCGCCCACCGCCCCCACGCGGGGCCCGCGCCCTCGGGAGGCTCCGCTCCTCCGGCCTCGGCGCCGCTCCCCTCCCTGGCACCAGGGGGCGCTGCCGCCCCACGGCCGTCGCCATGGTCACCGCTGGCGGCGGTGTGAGGTTTACGTAAAGGACGCAGCGTCCCCCGGGGGGCGGAGGCGGCCTTCACGCCGGCGCCGGCGCCCTGCGGAAGCGGCGTTAGTGAATCGGGGCCTTGGGGAGCCCAGGATGGAGGTGGCGGTCGCGGCGGCGGCGGCGGCGGGCCGAGCCCTGCGGCGGGCGGGAGGTAAGGGGGGCGGCGGGCGCGGCGGGCTGGGCAGGGGCTGGGCAGGGGCCGGGGAGCGCGGTGGCCGGCCCGACGTGTCCGCGGGCGGAGGTGCGGCTGCCACGCGCGCCCGTGGCAGGTGTGGGATCCGTGCAGCCCCAGGCGCCGCGGTGGGGATGGTGACACCCGTGGCACGGACGTGGGTAGCGTGGGTCTGGCACAGGCAATGTGGTTTTCCTGGCACGGGTGGCAGAAGACTCACCCCCACCTTGGCGTGGTGGTGGCCACCCAGGTATGAGGCTGGTGCAGCCGTCTATGCAAGTAGGTGATGGGCTCAGCGCTAGACCCGTTCGGGGTGGCGGTGGACACATGGTGTCCCTGGCATGGGTGTGAGAAAGTGCTGCCGTTGCTGGGGTATTGGAGGGGTCTGGCCTTGGCACGGTCTGGAGTGATGGATGGTGTCCCTGGCATGGGTGTGAGAAAGTGCTGCCGTTGCTGGGGTATTGGAGGGGTCTGGCCTTGGCACGGTCTGGAGTGATGGCACGGGGGGCTTGAAGAATTGGTGTCCTCAGCATGGCAGGAGTTCTTAGCGTGGCCGTGAGAAATGGACTTGGCACAGCCTGGCCCTGTGAGGGGAGAATCCATGGCCTTGAGACCTGGTGGAGGGGAAGAGTAGAGCCCCATCCTCCCATTCTGGTGATGAGGAGGGGCATTGCCTCTGTTGTGGGGCCCACCTTTAGTGCTTATGGGGTACACTGGACCAAGGAGGGCAGAAGGCTGGGAGAAGGTTGGCATCCTTCATGTGTTAAAAAGAGACGCCAGAAGTTGCTTCTTCAAGAGGACCCTGATGGTGGCCCAGATAGAGAAAGCTGTCCAGGTACCAGCTTTGTCCTGGGCTCGTGAATTCACCCAGCTTTGGGCAAGGAGGAGGGGACGGATGGTTCTCAGGGGTGATCACCATCCCTGAACATGTGTCACGAGAATGTGCTGGGCTGAGATTGACCGGTGTCAGCAGGCCAGGAGCGGCGTGGTGCACCAGCTTTCTGTAGTCGCCAGGCCCTGCCTGTTCTTTGGGTTGTTGGTTCCCTCTGGAGTGCCTGGGAGTTGCCTCTCTTCTTGGATGCTTGGAAGCCTTTGGGTCCAGAGGACCATTTGGGGGATGCTGAAAAGATAAGTCTGCAGCCATGGGGAGTGTGCTGGATTGTGTCTGCCCTCACCAGTCCTTTGAGAAGCTTTGGGTGAGGGTCTCACTCAGCATCACCTGGTGTTCCACTCCACAGAGGGGCAATTTACAGACCCCTCCGGAGAAGTCTTGGGATATGGGGGAAATCTTTAGGTGTTTGTGGATCTCCTGGGTAAGTGGATTCGAGGGTGGAAGAATAAATGGGGTGAGCTTGGGTTGAGTCCGGAAAGACAGTGTTGAGGGTACGGGAGACCAGGGTGGCACGTGACAGCTCATTTGCCAAGGTGGGTGCTTAGAGGTGCTGCTGAGCTTCCTTAAAGCCGGAGTGTCGTCCGGTGCATTTGGAGCCAGAAAACTTGAATTCCGGTCTCGGCTGTGTGACCTTGAGCAGGTGACTTTACCTGTCAGAGCCACATCACCAGGTGGTTGTAGAGGATGGAGGGGGACGGGGCACCCTTTGGTGGAAACCCTTTGTCAACAGTGAAAGGCTGTGCAAAGGTCGGGGATTCTTGTCAGGTGAAGAGACCACAGAGGGAGGTGATAGGAAATGGAGGCATGGAATGTGACAGGGGAGGAAGGCAGCCGGAAGGTCGAGGGCCTGTCACCGAGAATTAGAGGCCCTGAGCGTAAAGGCTCCTGGGGGGGGGGGGGGGGATCTGTGGACACTGTGAGTCAGCTGCTGAGCTGGAACCAGGCCCCAGGTCTCCCGAGGACGGTCCCCAGCATGGCGGCAGCGGCTGTGGAGTCCTGTAGGAGTGGCCCAAGCAAGAGGATGCCCTTCGCTCGGGCTGCAGACCTGCCTGGTGGTCCTGGTGGGTCTGGGAGGTGTCTGTGGCTGACAGATCTGGGGTACCTGTGTGGGAGGGAGACTTGGAAGTGTGTATTTTCTCTTGAGAATTTCCTCTGGCTCCGGGTTCTGAGGATGGGGGCGGGGAACTGCCGCGTCAGCGTTTTTGAGGCTGTGCCCTGAGGACAGAGAAGTGGGTCAGGCCCCCCAGGGTGGACGCGGGGCTGGGTGGTCCTGCGAGGCAGGTTGAGGCTGGATGGCAGGAGGCTAGGGGTGGTGGGGGATGCCCTCGGACACATGGGGCAAGGAGAAAGGGTGATGGGCACCCTCAGAGGGGTCCTCCCAGGGCAGACAGGTGTGGCACAAATTCCCCAGGACATCTCTCCCCAGCGGGAGCCCACTTCCATCTGAAGGGCCTTCCCAGGTGAGGAAGATGAGGGTAGCTGCATATTGCATTTCTTTCTGCCACCAGGGGCCGAATTCCTGACAATGGGCTGCAGAGTCTGAATTACAGACCCCCATGGCTAGGAGGCTTCACACTGGAAGGCCCGTTTCTCGATCATTCCATGTGACAGTCTGCTTCAGCCAGCAACCCATTTCACAAGCTTGCTCCCCAAGACAGAAAGTTTTTGCCTGTGTCCAGGCTGCACTGTCCAGCTATGTGGGTAGAAGGAGGACCCGACCCTGCCAGGCTGGCGAGCTGACATTTCCGTGCCAAGGGACTCTCTCTGCCCAGTGGCTGTCGCCTGGACACTGCCTGGCATTGCCAGTGCTTCCTTGGCCATTGGTCCCCAGGTCGTCCGAGGGGCGCCTGAGGCGCGCCTGAGGCCTGTCCCGCAGTCCCTTTCTCTGCCTCTCAGGGAGTCGCCGGCACTTCAGCTCTTGCCTGCAGAGCTCTTTGAAGTGCAAGTGTGTTAGGAGGAAGCCTCAGGCCTCCCTGTTGTGAATATTCAGCATGCCCCGTCTCCTCAGCTCACCCTGCACACCTCCTCCTGTTTGTTCTGATTTGAGGCTCAGCCTTATGGTTTTGGGTTCCAGGAGTCCTTTGCAGCCACCCCTTGCCATCTGCTTGGGTGGTTGGGATTCTGCCCAGCAGAGCTGGGGGGCAGGTGGGGCACATCGGACAGGCCGAGAGGGGGAGGTGGCCTCTGTTCCCCAAAAGCAGAGCTCAGGCTTTTTCCGAGTCCTCAGGGCTTGGGAGCCCAGCCAGATCACCACCCCTCATCGGCGTCGTGCACAGACGCTGATTTTGAGCAGATTCCAGCTGGGGCAGAGGGAGGAACGTAGGAGTGGACATCAAGGGCAAGCAGCTCCCTGGAGTTGAGATGTTTTCAACCCCGCTCCTCTGTCCTCTTCCCATTTCTCTGTCCACGTTTCTCCGAAAGTTGCTTAAGTCAGCGCCTGGCAACCTTTCCTCCCTCAGCAGCCTCATAAATCATGATGCCCGGCTGCTCTGCTTCAGGGTGCCAGGGAGTCGAGCATCTCTGGACCGAGGATTCTGGACCAGAGCTGAGAGCACTAGGCCAGCCGGCCACGGTTGAAGGCACAGCCTGTCGGTGGAAGCCACTCCTACCCCAGCCCCTCTCCCCGGGACCAGAGGGGGCCTCGATTTAATCACCTGTGGGCCCAGCGCTCCACCTGAGTTCAGTGTCTCCCTGGAATAGCCTCGCATCACGCTCTAGTGGACTGGGTAAGTAGCGCTGGGGGAAGTTTCACTGAGCGTGTGGTCAGAGAGAGATAAATCTCTCAGAACCGCGGAGCCCAGGACATCGCGGGATGTGGTTACCTTCCCGGCAGGCAGGCCTGAAAACTGTTTCTCTCCATTTTCTTTTTTCCTCTCTGAGACTGGCTCTGGCTGGCCCAGATTTCTCTGGGGTGGACGGGGGCCTGTGTGTGTGCAGGCGAGGGAGACCCAGGAACCTTACCCATGGGGACTTCTTGGCCACCGAGGAAGGAGTCCACGGAGGTGACATGGAGGGGAGCGTTGTGGCCACGGGTGAAGGTGTTTGGTGGGGATGCCCAAGTCCTCCCCAGGCTCTGGGTTGGGATGCGCAGGGGTGGGGCTGTTACTGCCGCAGGGCTGCCCAGGGATGGCACGTGTGTGAAGCCGCGTGTGCCCGTATCGTTTCTGTGGGAAGTGAGGGCTGAGGGGGTGTGGAGCGCCTGGCGGTGTGGGAACTTGTGGGCTTCTGTGTCTGGCTGGCCTGGTGTCAGTGGGTGTGTGGAGCTGGGCGTTGCTGGGATCCTCAAAGCAGGAGAGAACAGGGGGAGCAGGGGGGCGGCGGCCTTTTAGCCCCGGGAGGGTGGGAGTGGGGTTTCACATCTCCTGTTGAGCTTCTTACGAGAGGAGCCTCTGTTTGCTCAGTATTCCTTAGAAGGAAGCCCAGGGTGGAGCTGTGCCTCTCGAAGGCCCGCATGCCTGCTTCCATGCTCTCCCCAAGCCCACCGGGCAGTCAGCTGGGCACAGTCCACCCGGTGACAGAAGAGAGCATTATAGCCCACGGGCCTTACAACACTGGAGTCATGCAGACCCAGATTTGAATCCTGGTACCTTTCTACACCTCAGTTTCCTCATCCATAAGATGGGGACACTGAGACCCCCCCCCCCCAACCAGGGTGGTTGTAAGAATTCCACGACCTACAGTGCCTGGCACACAGAGCGAGCACCCTCAGCGAATGTTGTTGCTCTGGCAATCGAAACCTTTTCCACAGAAAAGCGGTTCCATCATGATCTGCATACATTAGCACCAGGCAAGATGTCATAGGTCCTGTCCCCCTTCTTGACAAGGAGAAGTCAGCTCCACCCGCCCCTTCGCATGGATGGAATCTTGCCAATCTGTCAACAGAATCATACACAAGATAACGTCTCAGCCCCTGGGGAACGTTTCCACACGAAGTCAGTGGATAGTTATTTCTCGCACACCCACTGAGGGGTGGGGTTCGTGAGGCCGGTGAAGATGGATTGGCCATACCAGAGCCTGTGAGGTGGAGAGTCTGCCCTCGAAGTGTTCACAGTCTATTGAGAAGCTGGGAGATGGAGACACAGGTCGAGGCTGGAGGTTCAGGAGGTGGATGCCCCCAGAGTCAAAGGAGAGAGTGACTCAAACCAGGGAGGTCACGGGAGAGGTGGGTGGCGATGACCTTTGACCAGGGCAACCTAGCTCATGAGGAAACGGCAGCAACGGGGGCTGTGGCTGGGGAAGCGGGTTGCTGAGTGTAGGTTTGTGGTCTGGCTTGAGTGTAGGCCAGGTAATGAAAAATGTTGTTGAAAAGTGAGTTGGAGCTGGGTCCCCGAGAGCCACGACTGTAGGGCTGGAAGTTGGGTCTGTGGGAAACAGGGACCGTCGCTGAAGTGTTCTGAGTGAAGGTGGGGGGGCTGGTGCCCTCCCGGGAAGAGGCGTCTGGCGGCAGGTCCCGGGGGTTCTTGGGGACAGGAGTGGGGAGGCCAGCTGGGGGCCAGGGCAGTATCCAGGTGTGGAGGGTCTGAACCAGGGCAGTGGCCGCCCTGAGGAGAGGAGGGGGAGACCAGCCTGATTGTTGATGGAGGGGAGGCGGAAGCCCTGAGATTTGTCAGTTTGGTCTGTAAGAGGTGGGCCCGGAATCCAAGCAGGGCCTCCGAGTCCCAGCCTGGGGTGTGTTCCCCACCCTTGACTTTTAGCTGCTTGGACGCTGGTAGGTTCCCGGTCAGGAGTGGGAGGCCTTCCAGGATCCCCACAAGGCCGTTCTCATCCACCAGGGCCCACTGAGGGGCGTCCAGCGTGCCTAGCACGCGCTTCCTGGCGTTTGATCATTTTCTCACCAAATTACCCCTTGAAATTTTGCCTGCCTGAGTTCAGCCCAGGAGGTTACTATTCTGGGAAGTTTCATCAAAACCCTTTCAGCGTGTGAGAGTTCTCTGAGCTGGGGGAGGCAAACAGGGCCTGTCTTCACCTGTGTTTCGGGAGCTGCTCCTAAGAACCAGTTCCTGCACCTGGAGATGCTCCCGGCTGCAGAGCCTGTGCCGGGCTCGGGGAGGGTGGGCGAGGCTGTGTAAGGTGAGGCAGGGCGCACTCTAATTCATCCCAAAGAGGCCTGTCGTTGCTCTCCTGGAGCCATTTAATTAATTTATGATTGATGTTCCTGGACTTCCTTGAGGTTAATTTATTATTGATGCCCCTTCATTATGTACAGTCTACCCTGCACCTCCCGCTGGGCAGGCTGGGGGTGGGGGGGGCCTGGGGGAGCTCTGTGGGGCTGCACCTCTGTCCCCCCCCTCCAGCCCCGACCCTGGGGACAGAGCCCTGCCCTTGGCTTTCAGGTTTGGAGGTCGGGGAAGGCCCCAGGGTGTCTGTCTCCGGTAGACTTTGCTCAGCCACAAAATAACAGTAATAGTAACAATAGTTTCCATTTTGTGAATGCCGAGTAAGGATACCCAGCGCAGAATACAGGAGGGTCAACTGCAGTCCAAATATTTTAAATGGAAAGTTCCAGAAAGAAACTATTCATAAGTTTTAAATCGCACGCCGTCCTGAGTAGCGTGATGAAATCTCTTGCCGTCCAGCTCCTTGCCCGGGACATGAATCATCCCTTTGTCTGGCGCACCCGCCATGCATGCTTCCCGCGTGTCAGTCACTTAGTGGCCATCGTGGTTATCGGATCAACTGTCGTGGTATCGCAGTACGTGTGTTCAAGTCACCTTTATTTTATTTAATAATGGTCCCAAAGTGCACGAGCAGTGATGGTGGCTGTGGGATATGCAGAAGAGAAGTTATTGTTGTCCATCTCTTACCGTGCCTAGTTTGTGAATTAGACTTTATCATAGGTGTGTACGTGTAGGAAAAAGCAGAGTCTGTATAGGGTTCAGTACTGTCTGTGGTTTCAGGCATCCGCTGGGGGTCTTGGAATGTACCCCTGCAGAGGAGGGGCCGCTGTTGTGGAGGATCTCATGTACTCCTTGTAGCACGTCCTGCCTCTACTCCCCCATCCCTCCAACCCCTGTCTTACAGGAGGCTTAGAGAGGTCGAGTTACCTGCCCAAGGACGCACAGCAAGTAGGTGGGAGCCAGGGTTTGACTCTTCCCTCTCCTCTGTAAGCTTTACCTCTCCTTCAGGCCCTGCACAGCCCATCTCTCCCACCACGCCTTTCTTAATCTCCACTGAACTCCAGGGCTGTCCTGTCTAGCATGAGGGGGCGCGGCCTTGGTGCCCCCTGAGAGCGTGTGTGTTCCTAAATGTCCCTGGCTTGTTCCCCTCGCTAATCCATATCCTCATCGAAGACTAGCAATAATGGCAAAATCGCACTTAGTGAGCACAGATGCCATGCGAGCTAATTCATGCGTTAGCTCGCTTAATCCTCATAACCACGCGGAGAGGCAGGACGTATTGCCCATTTTGTAGATGAGGTTTAGAAACATGCTCGAGGCCCTCAGCACATAGACGGCAGGGCCAGGATCTGGACCCCAGCAGCCTTGAGGTGCATGCTCCTCGTCCGCTTCTCGCTCTAATTCCCATCTCTCTCCATCTCCTGGGGCCTGTGTGCGTATCAGATATCTGTGTATTCATCCTGCAGGCTCATCCCCTTTCGCCCGTCTGGCCTGAGTGTTCACATGCATCGGCCCTCCCCCCTTTGCCCTGGGGACCAGGAGCACCCACTCACTCGGGGTGGGTGATTTTAGGGAGACAGCGAGGCATGTGGAGGGTGCCGAGCCCAGATTTTGCCCCTGGCTCTGCTGGGCAACTTCAGATGAGTCACGCAGCCTGTCTCAGCCTCAGTTGCCCCGTTGGTGTAATAGCAGCAATGATATTTATTCTCTCTCCTTCACTGGCTGGCCCTGTGCTCAAAGGCGATGCTGATGGGAAAGACGCTGTGCTAATCAGGGGTTGGATTTGCTTGTGCGTGAGATTCAAGAGGCGGCTTGAAGGCCAGGAGTGCTTGAGGCCAGGCATGTAAACCCAGGCCAGGGCATCTGCACCCACTCCCTGAGCTACCGAGTGGGCTAGTGAATTCCATGGCTTGCCAGCTGGTGAGGACCTGCTCGAGGACCCTCTTTGGCCAAGAGCTGGGCAAGAGGTCCCTAAACGGGCTGCCAGGCCCCTGTCTGGTGTCCTGGTTGGCTGACCCGTGCCTGGGTCCTTGGAGGCTGTCCCTCCGGCTCTGGGGCCTTGGGTTGTGTGCATGTGCCAGGGGCCCGCCTGGGGTTCTGGGCTCCCCCCAACCTCATCTCCCACGCTCCTGGGCAGCCTAACTAGGTCGATTCAGGCTGCGTTTGGTGAGGAAGGAGCATAGCTCGCCAAGCAGCCACTGGGACCTCCCCTCACCCCTCAAAATATGCGAAAAGCCTGGTGAAGAGGTGAACTCTGCGTCTGTTCCGGAAAGCGGTGAGACTGTCAGCCTCGCCGTGGCAGGGTTCCCAGGGCGTTGGCTCGGAATCCTCTGCCTTCTCATCAGCTTCACTCTGAGCACGTTTCAGCACCCGGCTGGGCCTGGGCAGCTCGACGCGTGCTGCTGGGGCTCCCCCCGGGCCCCGAAGAGGAGGTCAGAGGCCCCGGGCTGTGGGTAGGGGCGAGGCACGCTTGGCATTGCCGTTGGAAAGCCGTGGCCGGGCTGCTGTTCAGTGACGGTTTGTTTCACTTCCCGAGTTTCCGCCTCCTGCAGGCGGGGATTACGTCAGGCTCCGGGGGCCTGCCCTTTAGCCAGCTCCCCCTTCATCCAGGCTCCTGGACTGCCGTGGGATGGCTGCCCCGCTGCGGTTTTGTGGCAGCCTCCAGAATCTCGGGGCAGCCCAGTGCCCCGCGGCCGAGGGGACTGTCCTGGCCGGTCTCGGCTGCAGGGGCCCTCATCCCCAATGCGCTTGCTCCCAGTGAGCACCTCCCCACCTCCTCTACTCAGGACTGCCTGGTCTCCAGGACGCTGCCCCCATTTGTTCCTTTGATCACTCCCTTCTGATTCATTCTCTCTCTTCAAATTCAGCACAGCATAGGCCTGCAAGCACGGACTTTAGCCTAAAGACGGAGCTTCATCTGAGTCCACTGCTGCTTGGGCAAGTCACTTAACCTCTCTGAGCCTCAGTTTCCTCATCTCTAAGATGGGGGATCTAATGGGATATGGCTCCCTGGGCTGCTGTCGGCATCAAATGAGACACCACCTTGGAAGTTCTGCCATGCCCAAGAACATCGGAGGTTCTCTATAAACGTTACCTACTATTGTTAATTATCGGGATTTCTCTCGACTGTTCTCTGTCTGCCAGGCGGGTGCTAAGATGAGAGGACGCTTCCTTTTCTGAGGCAGCGGCTCCTCTGCAGCCAGGCAACCCAGCGCCACTCCTGCAACGCAGGCTGGACCCTTGGGCTTCCTCCACTCCCCTCCGGCTTCCGGGCCACTTCTTAGAGCTGGCAGTGTCCCACCATCCCTCTGGCATCTTACCCTTTTCCCGCCCTACACCCCACCCAGGCTGGCCCCAGCCCCCCGTTCCTTTTGGTTCCTCTCCTGTGTTGGTTTCCTTCCCTTTGGTGCCTCTTCCATCCAGCTGCCTTTTCTTTGTCCACCTTTTCCTCTCCTGAGGCCGTCGGGGGAAGCCATTGTCTTTCCTCAGAGACTGTCTGACCCTCCCGTGCCAGGCGGCGGCCCCTCGGCCCCTCCAGCTCCCCTTGGCTATGGGAAGGTGGCCTATGCATCAGACTGTGCATCCTGAGAGTAGGGGTCAACACTTGGCCTCACAGCCAAGAACACTGGCAACCTTGACAAATCCAGAGCCGTGTTTCGTCCTCTCCAGCCCTTGGGAGCCTGTTGGTTGGGGCAGCGTCTCCGGTAACTGGAAAAGGAGGCCAGTGCTTCTAAGGGGAGCTGGGCTGGGGGCCATGGTGAACCCTGCCTGTGGAGCCACAGAGCCCCAACTGAGGCTGGAGGTTCCAGTCCTGGCGAATCCTCCTCGGTTCCAAGGACATGCAGACAGGGAGGGCCAGAGTCAACGCCAGCGTCCCAGAGCCAGAAAACCTGCCGCACCTGGAGTCTCTTTCCTCCTGGGAAGTCAAGGAAGTTTTCTCAAGAGGTTGTTTCACTTTCATACCTTTGGAAAGAACTTGCTCATCCTCGGACACCTTCCCTGGGACGGGGCCAGACTGTGGAGCAGAGAACAGCTTTGCCACTTGTCATCTCCCGTCCACCCGTTCATTCAAGGACATTTAACAAGTACCTACTATAGCTAAGCCTTGTGCCTGGAGCTGGGAATCAGAGAAAAGTTACCACTTGGTCCTTAGGGAGCTCCTCACTTAGAGACTGACACATAACAGACAGACAGTACAAATGTAACAACAGCACAAATGTAACAACAGCAAACACCTCCGGGGAGTCAGTCCCCTCTGCCCGCCCTGCTCTCATGCTGGATGCGGCATAATTCGTCAAAACCTAGTGGCTGGGCTCCTTTGCTTGGCGCTCGCCTGGCTCTGTGCTCAGGGCGGTGCCCACCCGCCCTAGGAGGGAGGCCCATGGATTTTCCAGCAGAGGCACCGGTCAGGGGCCTCAGCTTCCTTGGAGAATTGAAGGAACCTGCTAGAGGCCATATATTTGCAGCTGGCAGAATGGGACTCAGACCGCCGTCTGGCCCCTGCTCCTTCTTGCCCCCACCCCAACTGGCATCGGGTCTGAGGACCCTGTGAGCCACGGGAAGAACCGGTTGCTACAAAGGAGGGCCGCCTTTGGCCACCCTGTTGCTGAGTGGACCAGCCTGCCCCGCTCCCAGGAAGCCCTTGCCCTTCCCCGTGTGGAGGCCGTCGTGGCTCGTGGCCACCTCCTCCGACCCCGCACCTCACCCGCCTCGGCAGGCGGCATCCAGGCGCACACAGGATTGTTCCTCTCGCCCCACGTGCCCCCTGCCAGTAATGTTGAACACTTGGAGATTGTTCTCCTTGCTGCCTGCCTGCTCTGCCATGCAGTTTAATCAACAGGCTCATGGAGGGCCCCTGTTCTCCGGAGCCGCCTTCTCCATTTCTTGGCCCCTTTAGAGAGCCTGGCCCCCCTCCCTTCCCCAGGTGAACCCCATTCAGCGGGCTTCCGGTAGTGGGAACTAAGCCGGGCGCCCAGCCCACCACCTGCTCAGTACTTTATAAAAGTTTAACCTTAATGGTGTAATGAACTCCCATCATAAAGCCGCTGGAGCGATGCAGCCTGGGACGTATAAATTATAGGAGCCCTCTGAAGTTGTAATTGGAAATGGCAGCCACTGGAAGGTTGAAAGGGGCCGGCCCCATTGGGCTGAGCACAGCTATTCTGTGCTTCCTTTCAAGAGGCACACAGATCTGAGTCTGGCTGTGAAAAAAAGAATGTCCTCGGACCAAACCGAGCTCCTGGTTCCTCCGCCCCACTTCCCACTTCCTGCCCCCGACCGCGTCTGCAGAGCCTGCCGGCTTTGGAGGCAGGACCCCCACTCTGGCTCCGTGCCACAGACGGAGGGGGCTGGGAGGGAACGGACATGGGCGTGGACACGGCAGACAGGGTAGGCGCCAGGTCCCCCGTTTCCCAGGGAGAGTGTCAGAGCAGTCGGCCTGACGTCCCCCGGTCTCCGAGGTCCCGTCTGTAAGGTGCAGAGTTCGAGCCTCCCAGCCGAGCGGTGGTGGGGATTGAACCGGAAGCCATGGGGGCTTTGGGATGCGGGGTTAGGAGTTCAGGCTCTGGAGCTGGACTGGCTGGTTCCGTGTCACAGCTGCTGCTGGTGGCACTTGTGAGGCCTTGGCCAAGTCATTGAACCTCTCAGCTGCAGTTTCCACCTGTAAACTCAGGGTATCACCGACCTATCTCTGAGGCGTCTTAGGAGGATGACGTGGGATGATGCTCATCAGGGCTCAGTATAGGGCTTCTTTCATGGCCACACAGATCCCTGGGGAGCTTCCAGTGCAGATTCCCATGGAGGCTGGATGGGGCCTCACATCAGCTCCTGTGAGCAGGTGGCCCACAGACCACAGCTTGGGTGGCCAGGGCACAGTGTCTGCCCCACGGGCAGTGCCTACTAGTGCTGGCTCTGATTACCCATCTAGGCAAAGTGCCTGTCACCTGCACCCACCTGGCATCTGCACACAGGGCCCATGTGGCTTTAGCTCAGTGCTCCTGAGTGTGGATCATGAGCCAGAACAGCCTCACCTGGGATCAGGTTAGAAATGCAGAATTTCAGTGCCCCCCCCTCTGGCCCCATCAGCATCTCTGGGAGTGGAGCCCTGGAATCTGCGGTTCATCCTGCTCTGGGTGCTTCTGCTCCCTCCAGTAGGAGAAGCCCTGGTGGGGCGCGTCCTCTAGAGCAGGGCTTCTCCAAGTGCAGGATGGGTAAGCCCAGCCTCCAAATCTCCTGGGCTTGGCCATGGTGGGGCTTGCTCAAATATAGTATCCTGGGTCCTACCTCAGACCAACCGATTCAGAATTGCTGGGTGGGGCCAGGGAATCTGCATTTATCATGTCCTCACTGGGCGTTCCAGTTTGAGAGTCACTGGGACTCTCTCACCGAGCCTGAGCGCTATGGAGAAGGGCAAGACCCGCCCCCCACCCCCCACCCCCCACCCTGTGTACAAGGCTTTGCCTCTGCTGGGGACAGAGAGCACTAGACGGGGGGTCGGGAGCCCCAGGCTCCAGCGTGGTCCCGCCTGCATCCCGGAGTTGCTTGGCCTCGGGCTCAGCCATGGGGACTTTGTCACAGCGAGAGGAGGGAACAGCCTAATGGCCTCCAGTAGGGAATTGGTCGAATAAACTCACGTACGCCGTGTACATGGACTTCTCTACCATAATGAGAAGATTGGGAAAAAGGTTTAACAAAGAGAAATGTTCACCTTCTCCAGCTCAGTGAAAAAAAGCGATAGATACAGAATGATCTTATACTTGGACGGAGGAAAAAGAAAGACTAGACAGATGTTAATAGTTAATAATTTTCCTATTGGGATCATGAGCGATTTCTATTTTCTTTCTCTCTTTTTTGTTTCTATTAGAGAGAATGTATTTTGCAATAAGAAGAAAAAAGTAGGTGTAGATAAGCTTGTCTGGTCCAGGGGCCTCAAGCCACAGGTGTCAGTGGCAGCCCAGACTCCCAGGACGGTCCTCCTCCTGTTCGACCTACCCACTGGGTGACTTTCACCATGGTCCCCCCCACCTCCGGCTGCGTCTGGTGGTCCCCAGTCCTGCGCACTGTTTCTTTAATGTTTTTACTTCCTCTCTGCTTTGAGTCTCCAGTGGTGATGGCAAGAGCATTTCCTCCACTTTGCACAAGAGGAAAGAGCAGGGAGGGGAGAGCCAAGGGGTGGGAAGCCCCCCAGCTCGCAAGCGTCTGGAGGAGAGTTGAGTTTTCATCAGGGTGTCACCTGGATGCCTGAACCTGAGTTCAGAGTCTGGGCACAGGGATGTGCTCAGGAAGTAATGGTTGAATGAATGAGGGTTGGAATACAGCCAAGGAGAGGACGAGAACTAGTGCTGTGTGACCTGGGGCACATCAGCTTACCTCTCTGAGCTTAGAGTCTTCATCTCTAAGGTTCAGGGGGTTGGGGAGGCTTGAACTCTGATTCTCCCAGGGCCCTTCCGGCTCTAATCTCTGGGGAGTCACATGCCTCCCGACTCCTGCCCCCTTGCCTAGTTTCTAAGCAATTTGTGCTGTCCAAGAATACCCCACCTGTCTGTCCCAGCTGCCCAGTGAGTGTGTGTAGAAGCCGCTGCTCAGGGCAGGGCCCTCCAGGCAGAGACGAAGGGAGGAGCAGGAGGAAGGGAGACCCGTGGTGCTGGAAAGGAGAGTCAGCCACCGACCCATAGCAGAGGGCACACAGGCACCTGCACATTCCTGGATCTGACATTTGCCTGCCGCAAACGCTTTGTCGCCTTCGCACTGCCTGTGGTCAGGCGTCCGCTTTTCATCTTCTCCAGACCAGAGCTGCCTTTATCCCAGGGCCCCCTGCCCGGCTTTGCCGGCCGAGTCCCCGTTACTGTCAGGCCGCAGCAGCCCCTGAGCCTCCTGCCCTTGGAGCCGTTCCTTTCCGTTGAGTGGTTTCGCGGGGAGGAAAGGTGGGGGAAATCCATTCAGGCCATTTGTTTTAAAGACATTTAAGTAAACCCGTGGGGTTTGTGTGGTCACATCTTTTCAGTCTTCTTTCAAAGAAATGGATGGGTTTCTGGGTCTCTCTCACCACCAGCTTCCGTGCCTGGGAACTGCAAGAGGCCCACTCTTCAGGAGGAAGCGTGGAGAGGGAAAGATCAAAGCTGAGGGGCTGGGGCAACCTGAACTTGAGCTTCTGTCTCCCCCGCCTGTGGAGGGGCTCTGGGTACCTGCCCAGGTAACAACAAGCCTCTGTCTGCCTATGGTGCCGAGGAATCAGCCCCACATGCCCTCTGTGCACTCACAAGCATGTTTTTCTGGCTCAGGGAGCCTGCAGGAACCAGCTTTGCCAGCAACCCAGAGGCTGGAGTTGGGAGCTAATGGTGGTGCTCAGCACAGAGCCTTGAGAGGGCAGAGGTGAGGGCATCAGGCCTCTGTGCTGGCTGGGATCCAGCCCATGCACAAGGTACATCCTTCTCAGGGATTCTGGGGGGCTTTTGTGTATAGGCGAGAGGAGGGGAGAGAAGAGCAAGCGAGCCTGGCTTTCCCCCTCTTTCTGCCTGGTGGTGAACTCCTGCTCAGCCGTCAGCACCCTCCAGGAAGCCTTCTCTGTCTGCCTCGGGCTGAGCCGCTGTCCCTGCTGTGGGGCCTCCCCCCCAGCATCGTAGCTCCATCCTCACTGGCCTGCATGTGGGTTTCCTTGTCGTTCTGCACTATGAGCTCCTCAAGGATGGGGCTTGTCATCTTCGTGTTCATATCTCCGGCAGCTCCTTCTGGAGGTCCCGTCCAGTGCGTCGGAAGCCTCGGCTGGAACTCCCAGGCCCTGGCTCTGCTCTCCCCCTGCTCTGGTCTTGGAGCCCACGCAAGGCAGTGAGTGGGGCATGCTCAGAACATCACCCTCTCCTCGCTCTCCTCGCCTATGCCTAGAAGAAGGTGGCCCTCCCTGGGCAGGTGTCAGGCTGGAAGGGAATGGAGAGATGGGGTGGGTGGCGTTCAACTGTGAGACACTGGCCAGAATGTCCAGGGAGACAGACCCAGCTGGCAGTTGCCTCCAGCAGGATCTTGCAGGTCCTCTCCCCTGTGACCTTAGGGAGCCGACAGCAGTGAGGCGGCCGCTAACACCAACCGGTCTGGCAGGTTTATGGGGACCTTGCCAGGTTTCTTGAGGGAGAGGAGGTCCTGCCGGAGCAGGCTTTGTGCCTGTCCTCTCTGTTCTTCCCTTTTGAGGCCGTCCTGTCCTGGCCTTGTCCTCCTCTTTGCCCCTCCTCTTGGGGAGGGCCTTGACCCTCCCCTTCCTCGGGTCCAGGGCAGCATGGAGGTGGGGCCCGAACAAGAAGCAGAGGCCAGGGCCCCACAGGAATGTGGGGTGTCCACGACCCCTACCCTGTGAAACTCTGGGTGTACTGAGGCCCCTGGGAAGCAGGATACCGAGTTGCTGGGGTCACAGGCACCAGGCAGGGGCTGGCAGGGCCCGTGGTGACCCTTCTTCCACTTCCTCCCTCACTGACGTGCCAAGAAGTGAGGGACCAGAGGCCTGAAGAGGCCGCAGAGCGAAGCCTGGGACGGCTCCTTCCTGCCTCCACCGCCGGGCTCCCCTCTCAGGGAGCAGGAAATGGGGGTGGGAGAGCCCGGGCGTTCCTCTCACCCTCTGCCAGGAGGGGCTGGGCGCCCCACTCCGTAGGTGTCAGCGGAACTGTCACCCAGCGGCGGGCGCCGGGGCTGGGATTTCCCTGGCTGACTCACCCCGGCCTGGCTGTGCCTCAGCCCAGGCAGGAGTCGTTTGTGAAGGTGTCTGGGTAGCGACAGCAACTCACGTGGAGGGGGTCCCAGGAACCGGGAGTGGGGGCCGAGGGGTCCTGTGGCCGGCTATAGGCAGGTCCCCCAGGTCAGATCCCCTGGCTGCCTTCCCCCCATGCCTGGGAGACCGCACGCCCCACTCCCCATCCAGCACAGCGCCCCCACTTCCCAGCACAGGAGGAGCAGCGAGGCATCGAGGGTCCTGAACACAGCGGGGCTGCTCCCTGCCTCCCTAAAAGATTCCCCCCAAGGGCGAAAGGCCTTCCCTTCCTGTCCTCTGCCAGGAGAGGCAGAGAATAGAGGAGCCATTGATTCCCTTGATCGGCGGGCACTTCACAAACAGGGCGCCCCGGTGGCCGACTATGAGAGGCAGGAAATGAGGCCGGCACAGTGACCCGGCCAGGCGCCAAGGACCCTTGCAGAAAGGGACAAGACTGTAGCTCTCCCCCTGGAAGAATTCACATGAGTCTGTGCGGCATTTCCCGGCCCCCTGCTGCCCTGGAGTGCATCTTCGGTTCCTCCCGGCCCCCAGCTGCCTGTGCCGCCTCGGCGGAGAGCAGGCAGTGGGGCGGAGGTGTCGTAGTTACAGCATGGGGGGCTGGGGGAGGACGGAGCAGACAGAAATGTGGAGTGCGGCTTGCAACCAGGCCTGTGGGGGTGGCAGCAGCAGAGCCGCGTGGGGCGAGCTGGCTCTGGGGCGGGATGGGATGCACAGTCCTGGGTGATTGCTCAGGGGTCCCTGCTTTCCTGTTGCCGATGGGAGGGAGAGTCACCCCTTGACCTCTCCAGGCTGGAATAGCAGGGGCCAGCAGCCCCCCACCCCCACCCCCAGGGCCAGGCTGCCAGGGCTGAGGTTTGCAGGGTGACACGTGGGACCCTGGCATGGCTCGGTCTCGGCGGGCAGACTTCTCAGCCCCCTACTCACCCACCTGGCCTGGTGAGAAATGCAGGAGTTTCTGTTGGCCAGGAGCCACGGGGCAGCTCCTGCGTCCCTGACGAGCAGGCTGCCTAACCCCCTGCAAGCATGTCCGGCCCCGTTGGCCATGCTAATCCCTCTGTGAGCAGGCTCAGGGCAGGGTGGCCAGGGAAGGAATGTGGCCCGTGGGCCCAGCCTCCTGAGCGACAGGGCTGGGGGCACAGCCCAGAGGGCAGGGCCCTGAGCTCGGCCCACTGCTGCAGTCAGGAGCATCGAGGCTGACTGGCTGCAGCCTGAGTGGGCTGCATGGACAAGTGGGGCACGAGGGAGGCCTGGCCTGCCCTGGGATGGGCCCTCAGGCACATCTAAGCCCTCCAAGGGGAGCTCTGTTGAGGACAGAGGACAGCTCTGACCAGGAGCGGCTGAGGCTCCGGGAGCCGGGCTTGAGGCCAGGGTTCCGGGTTCTGCTTCTGGCCCGCCGTTGACCTCAGTGTGGCCTGGGGCAAGTCTCTGCATCCTTGCCTCTCACCTTCCTTCCTAAACAGTGTGTGTGAGTCAGTGGCTCAGCAGGTGCCTTCCCTGCCACATGTTCTCCTGTTGTTTATTAAGCCCACAGCTTCAGAGAGTGAGGCAGGGCCCAAGGACCTTCTCCCGATGGGCCTCCGTGGCCAGGTGCCTCTGCAGTGAGGACTCTCCGTTTCCTCCTCCCTGCTCCCCAGGTGATGGGTGAAGTGAGATAATGGCAAGACCTTCCCGGTACAGGGCCTTCTGGCAGGCAGTTGGGCCCTTGTTAAACAATAGCTGGTATTGTTGCCCTTATTATCATTACGTTTGAGTTATTATCATCATTACAGTGGAGTTGGCTCCCCAGAGCCTGCGGGGGGCTCCCTGGAGGAGGCGGTGTGGCTCGTGTCCTGAGCTAGCATCCTTGCCCCCCCAGCCTCACACCTGCCCCGATCTGCTTGAGAATGAGGTCAGACGGGGGCAGTGGAGGGTCTGGGCGGGCAGGTGGGGGCCCTGGCACCTCTCAGCTTGGCTGCACTGCCGGCTCCCATCTGCAGAGGGGCGGCCCACCCTCTGCAAGCTGGCTGGGAGACCTCAGAGCCGAGGAGCGCGTGTTCTCCAAACATCTCGTTCTCAGCAGATGGCAGCCACAACTCCCTTCTCCCCGCGGTTCCGCTTGCACCTCCCTTTGCTCACCCCTCCTGTTAACTTTGGTTTCTGCTTTTGGAGATGGGGAGGCAGCTGACAAGCCCCCAGAGCCACCCCGGCTGGGGGGAAGCTTGGTGCTCAGGGCGCGGACAGTTTCCAGAGGAGAGGAGACCGCCAGCCCCCAGCTGCCTCGTCCAGGAAGCTCAGTCCTCTTTGCCTCCCGCACGCTGCCTGAGTCTCCTTGGCCCACGGGGCCAGCAGCGTGATCTCAGCGGAACACGGGAGCTGGGCCCAGGGCCTGGTTTCTTGAGCAGCTGCAAGTCCCCAGGCTCTGTGCCCGGTGCCAAGGACACAGGACGCCCCGGGAGTTCCTGGCCTGGTGGGGAACCAGCTTCCTGCGGCAGGAATGGAGGGGCGCTGATCAGGCCTGCCTTGGGGTTGGCAGGCTTCTGGAGGTTTCACCTAGGAGGTGTTTAGGCTAAGCCCTGGAAGGCCAAGGTGTTCCCAGAGAGTAAGATGGGAAAGGCATTCTGTGCAGGGAGCAGCATGTGAAAAGGCACAGAGGCCTGCAGAGCACCTGACTGCGGTGGAGCAGATAAAGGCCAAGCCGCCCCTTCAGCCTGTGCAGTTCAGCCCCAGGGTGGGGTCTTCAAGGAGGAGACTGCGCTCTTCTGACTGCCTGGGGGCTGAGGTCTGCCTGAAGCAGAAGCGCTGGATGGGGGCTGATGGTGGCACAGGCCTTTCTCAACTGGAGGGAATCTGGGACCCAGCTCATGGCTGCCCAGAGTGTGGGGCCAGCAGGAGCAGCTCCTGCCGGTGGAGCAGCCCCAGCTCGTGCAGCCACAGGTGAGACGGCCTGGGGGCAGAGGCCAGGGCGTCATGGAGCAGCTGCATGCCCCTGGACGATGTGGTGCCCTGGTGCCCAGACTCCCACAGTACTGCCCCTCATTCTGTGACCTGCCCTGGCTCCACCCCACATCCATGTGGTGCTGGGCAGAGCATCCACATATCGAGATGCTCTCCTGTGCCACACGCCTTGCTAAGTGTTCCCACACAGGCCTCGTCCCGTTTAACCTTCACGGAGCCGCACCCGTGGGCATCCCTGGCCCTAAGGTCCCGGGACTTGTCCAAAGTCACCCAGCCAGGATGTGGCCAAGCAGAGGCTCCAGGCCCATGCCTCCTGCTGGGTCACCTACCCTGTCCCCTAAGGAAGGCTCAGTGTGCGTGGGGGGTGGCACTCGAGCATTGGAAGTCCAGCCCCCTGAGGACTCCTGCCCTGTCCATTCTCCCCCTCAACACACACTCAGGCTTCTGGGGGGAGGGAAGGGGAAGGCCAAGCCATTCACCCTGGGGGCTCCAGTGGCAGCCGCAGGCAAGGCCACTCTGAGCAGTCGAGCACCGTCACTTTGGGCAGTGGGCCCGGCACAGAGGTGCCAACGGTGTTTGCTTTTCCCAGCCCCATGCTTGCTGTGCCATTCTCACCTGGCTGACTGTTTACCCAAGGATTTGCCCTTCAGGAAGATGGGTGGCGCTGGGCGAGGGTGGCAGGCAGGTAGCCCGCTGCTTCCAGGCTTCCAGGCTTCCAGGTTTTCTGCATAACTGAGGGCCACAGTGCCCATAAGCGCCACATCCTGCAGCCCGGGTGCTGCCCCAGTGGGGCCTGGCCTCGCCCACGCACAGCATGTGACTTTGCAGTGCTGGGCCTGACATGCCTCGCGTGCCAGGGCGGCAGTGGCAGCAGCAGCTGGACGGTCAGCAAGGAGCAGGAGAGGTCCCCAGAGCCCTTGTGTTGGGCACTGGCCCTGGGGCATGGGGGCGAAGGGCAGTGTCAATGGGACTTTTGTGTGGCCGGGGCAGAGGAGCACATGGCCCAAGCCGGGAGTGCCCCGCAAAGGCACCTCTGCCCCTCTCTTCCCTGGAGCTGCCTTGCCTGGCCGCGGCCCTCACCCTTCCCTCCAGTGAGGAGAGCCTGCCTTGTTTCAGCCGGTCCCTGCCCTGCCTCCAGCGCCTTTCAGATGAATCGGCCCCAGGAACTTGATTTCTTCCCCAGCCCGGCCCGCCCCTCCGCCTGCCCTCTTGAGAGCGGCCTTCCCATCCTCCCCATGGGCTGACCGAGCTCGCCCCTGTATGGGCAGGCCCTGACCGGGGAATGTGCCAGCGGCTCCTTGAGGCCACGGGCCTGGTCCTCGGGGCCAAGGGGAACAGATTAGATAAACAGCGGCCAGGTGCATCTGGAGTCCCTGGGAAGAGGGAGCCCTTCCTCTCCCAAAGCTGGGACCCACGGAGTGGCCTGCGTTAGCTGGGGCTTCCCTCCCTGCAGTCCCGCCTGTGGCCGGCCTCGTGGACTGGCTATGGTCCTGTGAGGATGAGAGATCTCACACTGCCATGGGGGTCACCCTGCTTTCACTGTGGCCTTTGGCAAACCCATTGCTCTGGCCGTGGTTTCTCCACCTCTTGGTACCTGTCAGACAAGCTGTGAGGACGAGCAGGTGGTCACCAAGAGGCTGTGCCACCCCCTCCCTGGGCAAAGAGCTCTGTAAACAGAGGGCAGCTGGGAGAGTGTCATCGCTCAGGCTTGGGGACAGCCTTTCCAGATGGGCACAGCTATCAGAAGTTGCCTGGTTACTCTCGTGCTGGCTGTGTGCTGGGGTTGGGGAGGCAGCCTGGCCTGGTGAGGGACCCCAGGTCCCTCCACCACCACCTCTTAGCTGGGGAGCAGGACTGACATGGAGGAAGTAGGGACACTAGTCTCCTGGGGTTTGTAACTCGTTTAGGTCACTGTGGCTGCCGGGCCCTGCACAGCCCTCTCTCCTGCTGCTGGTCAGGGCGGGGTGCTGGCCTGGGGGTGGACCCAGAGTCTGCCGGCCTGAGCAGCATCACAGTAGCCCCACCCTCAGACCTCTGACCACACCACTCTCTCCTCCCCAGCAGCCCTGAGGGTCCCTAATGCGCGTGGTGCTCACGCAGCCCCCTGGCGAGCGCTCAGCCTCACTCCACAGCAACGCTGTGAGGCTGGTGCCCTCGCAGTCCCCACCTCCAGGTAAGGAAACTGCTGCTTGTGTCCCGCTGTAACCAACGTCACTCAGATGTTATTTATCCCCCTTGTAGAGGAATCGGGGCTCCAAGAGGTTGTGACTTGCCCACCTATTGTGGCCGAGCCCAAAGCCATGCCTGGATTCTCTGACACCAAGCCCCACGTGTTTCCCACTGTCCCCTGCAGCAAGCCAAGTGCTAATAAATAAGCACGTTGACGCATAATTCATCCCACCCTGGATCTCTCTGGGCTTTTCTCTCGGAGGAACTCCGAGCCCGTCCCAGACGTGATCTCACACACCCTCCCCAGTCCCTGACGAGCTGGGAGGAGGCCCTGCACGGAGGGCGGTGGAGGGGCCGCACACAGCGGGCTGAGGGTCCGGAATCCAGCCCCTGCCGCACGCCTCAGCCCGCTGCCTCTGGGGGAGATGCTGGGGCAGGGGCGTGCCTGCCAGTGCCACCTGCTCTCTTCCTCTGGTCTCCTCGGGATGGCGCAGGTGTGAGCTGGGAGAAGGCGGGAAGCTGGGAGAGTCCGAATGAGGCCCCAGCGGGCTGGGCTGGGAAGCCCAGGGCTCCGTCGTAAAGGGAAGTAATCATATTCCTGAGGCTTTTTATAGTACTTTCCTCCTAAGAAGGCTCCTCTGTCTTGTTTGTTCTCACAATCCTAGGAAGTTGGCAGAGAGCACATCAGGGGCACGGGGAGGGAGGCCACTGTCTGGAAAGGAACCGAGGCTTGGAGACTCCCCGAGGTCGTGGGCAAGTCCGTGATGTGTTGGGTTTTGAACCTAGTCCTGACTGCCTGCACAAGTTGGTGCCCCTAAAACGCTGGGCCGTGGTGTGGTGATTCCTGGCCCGTCTCTCTCCCTGGGCGGCCGTGGGGTGGTACTGTCAGTATTTCTGAGTCTTCCATGGGGTGTATTTTTTCAGCGGAGGCCGAAGGCTTGTGGAGCGTTCAGGGGGAATAAAAAAGGGAATCCTGGGGCGGCCTGGTGGCATAGTAGTTAAGTTCTTCAGCAGCCTGGGGTTTGCGGGTTCAGATCCCAGGCGTGGACCTGCATGCTGCTCATGAAGCCATGCTGTGGCAGCATCCCACATACAAAGTAGAGGAAGGTTGGCACAGATGTCAGCTCAATGACAATCTTCCTCAAGCAAAAAGAGGAAAATTGGCAACGGATGTTAGCTCAGGGCCAATCTTCCTCACCAAAAAAAAAAAAAAAAAAAAAATCCTAGGGAAACTGGAGATCCTCTGGTCAACCCCCTCATTTTTGGATGAAGACATTGAAGCTCTGAGAGGGGAGCTCGTCTCCCAAGTCCTACCTTTTCTTCTACTGACAGTGGGCCCGGGATCCTTCCTAAGCCCCTCTGGCAGCCCCGGGCTGCAAGCTGGCCAGGTGGTCTCATGGGGAGCCCTGTCTCTGGGAGAGGGCAGGAGTACCCGGCTGCATCCCAAGAGCACAGCCCTCCGTGTTCTCCCTGGGGAGATGCCCCCTCCCTCTAGTGGCGTGTTTTGCAAAGTGGACATCACAAGTGACGCTCCCACAGATGCCCAGGAGGCCGAGGTGGGGCTGGGAGCTGGAGGGGGGTAGGCTCATTGGTGCCGTGGAGCCCCTTGGGCAGCAGAACCTCCCGGGATAACTGGTCATGGTCCTGGTTCTACCACTCACTGTGTCGCCTCAGGCAAATCATCCAACACCTTCTTCCCGCCACAGTTTCCACATCAGCCAAATGAAGGTGCCCCATTTCTTCCCTGCCTTGCCCACAGAATGCTGTCCAGCTGCCGTGAAGCCCCGGATGTGGTTGTTGCCGCAGGAGAGCCGTTCAGGACTGAGCCTGGATCTGGGGCATGGGCCACGGGGGGTGTGGGAGGAGCCCAGGGCTGGGAGTCAGGAGCCCTGGGTTCTGGGCCCAGCTCTGCACTGGCTCCCCCGGGCCGTGCTCAGACGTGGCTCCTCCTCAGGCAGCAAGGACTGGATGGGCTCCTGCCACCTGCCAGGCCCTTGGCTGGGTGCTGGGGACACAGAAGGGAAGAAGACAGGTGGGGCCTCTGCCCTGGGAGCCACACCCGGTGGGGAGGGGCAGACAGTAAACTTATTACCAAACGAATAAACTAGAGAGTGTTAGATGGTGGCAAGTGCTGAGGAGCATAGAACAGCAATGAGAGGCAGAGGCCTGGGGGCACCTGACACTGTGTGGGAAGGGCGGAGGAGGGACATTTGAGCTTGGAACTGAATGACAGGAGGGGCCCAGCCACGCAGAGATGAGGGGAGCATGTGAGGGCTTGGGCCTTGAGACAGGACACGCCTGGCTGTCTGGGGGACAGAGAGAGGGCCGTTAGCAGGGGCGGCGTGGGAGGAGGGGAGGGCAGGCAGGCCAGGGAAAGAAGAGGCGAGTTTTCCAAGTGTGCTGAGCTCTGTGCAGTGACTGGAAATGGTGGGTGGGACAGGGACATCCTCTCTCCCAGCCTTCATTTCCCCTCCCGTGTATGGTTTCAGTCAGCTCCGAGATCTCTGCCTGGGTGAAGGCCTCCTCCGTGGGGCCGTGTTCGTGGTCAGAGCCGGGTGGCAGGACGAGGAAGGACTTCAGTGTTGAGGGGGAGATGCCTCCAACCTCCAGCTTAATTGTGGGGACCCTCAAATGTGGGAGCCGAGCCTGGTGACCACCCCTGAACTGGTGTCTGCTGGACCGACGCCCAGGCTGTCGCTGTTGGCCTGGGGACAGGCTGCCCCAGGCCTCCATTCCCCTGGCGTGCCTCCAGGATCCCTGAAGCAGGGCGCCGTCCATCTCTCCCTGCCTGCAGGAAGAGACAGCAGGAAGTGCTCCAGGGCGCTGAGGGCACATGCAGTGCTGGCCCCGCTGCCTGTCCAGTTGTGCAGGCTGTTAGGCTGGGGCATCCTTGGCAGCACCCTCTCCCTTGCTGCCCGTCCCCCTGGCACTGTTGTCTGCTGCCCCTCAGTCTGGGCCCCTTCCTCTCCACCCTCTTGCCTGTCTTGGCCCGTAGTTTCCTGTTGCTCTGGGGGTAAAGCTCAGACTCTGGGCTTGGCTCACGGGGCCCCGCCGGCGTTTCCACCTCGGCCCTCCTCTCGGCTCCCGTCTGGTCTGATCTTTGCTCCATCCACCGTGGTCTTCATGCCGAGGGGCATCCTCCATGCAGCTCCCCGCTGCCCTCTCCTGTGGCCTCTTTACTCCTTGTGCTTGAGAGCTCAGTTCCTGTTCCCAGTTCCAAGGGCGGGTGCCCTCACCTCCCTACTTGGGCCCTCGCTTCTGAGCACATGCCGTAGAGTTTTTTGTTATTGTGCTTGAAGATGAGCTTGAAGTCTCTCTTTCATTCCTGCCTGTCGGCTCGGTGAGGGCCGCCCCCACATCGGCTTTTGTTTATTGCTGTGGCCCCTGGCATGCAGCTGGCACTCTGCTTATTTGTCAGCTGGATTGAGAATGGCTGCATGCGTGAATTTAATTTTCACTAGATTTCACCTGTGTCCACACCGCCCAGAACCCACCCCTGGAGCTGTTTCCAGCTTTTCCCCCTCAGATCCTGGCCCTGCCCTAAGCCAGGGGGTCTGGAACCACACCCTGGCTACATACGAGGGTTGGTGTCCACAACTGCCGGGCCCGGGGCCGCCTCCTGTCCTGTGCTCCCGGGTCTGCCAAGCCTGGGGTCTGGGGCCCGGGCCTGTCTGCGGTCTGTCGAGGAGGGGAAGAGCTCCTTGAGAAGCAGGGTACCAATTGGAAGAGTGAGCAGGCGAGCGCCCTGTCAAAGTAGAGTATGTCCCAGCGGGCTTCCAGGGCGATGACAAGTTTGGAAACCAGGTCGAATTGCAGAGGAACCGTGGGACTGAGAAGGTGGGGTGAGGGCCCAGGATCAGATGACTGTGGAGCCTCTGCCCCTGAGCTGGAGGCCGCGGTTGCGCTGGGTGGTCCCTGGCTGAGCGGGCTGCCTTGGGCGCTGTGTCTCCCCTGCGGGCCGCCAGGCCTCTGCTCTCCGGGGGCCGGTGTCCTCTGCGCTTGCCATGAAGGTAGGAGAAATGCTGGTCCTAGGAGACTCGGCGTTGGGCATCCACAGCTGGCTCCCCCCGTGTCGGGGTTTTCCCTTTCCTGGCGGGGCCCTGTGCACCATGGGAGTGGGCTTCCAGCCTGCCAGGATGTTCTGGCCGGACAGGCTCTGTCGGACGCTGGCAGAGAGGGTGCACCCAGGAGTCCCAGAGCCCAGATTCTAGGTCACCTCCAGCAACATCCAGAGGCAGGAGTGGTATTTATAGCAGCCAGTGGCCACTGAGGGAGGGGAAGTCAGCAGGAGCGATGACGCAGGCCGCCCCCCACTCTGATCCCCCCGTCAGGCTCTGGCTGACGCCCTCACTGCTACCCCCCACTCCAGAGCCTTCCTGGGGCGAGCCGGCAAGGGCTGGGCCTGCTGAGGGAGCAGGCATTGTCACACTGCCTCCCGAAGCCCCGGAGGAGGCGAGATGCCACTTTCTGCCTGGCAGGAGCCTTGGCCTCAGCCCGTCTGGCCAGGACCTTGTCTGTCTCTGCGGCCCCAGGTGGGCAGCCCATTAGCACTCGGCACACGGCCCTCCTGCTGTCTCTCTGTGGCACTGTCAGCTCTCGTGGAAAGGTTCATCCGCTGGAGTCACGGGCAGCTTCGCTGACCTCCCTGGGGCCCGCAGGGGTCAGCGAAAGGCCTGGCTCGTCCCACTAGTAGCAGGCAGTTAATGGGGCGGACCGTGGGCCCCTGCCCCAGGTTGATGGGGAGGAGGCCCCCCCCCCAATGCCCACTCCCTCCCTGCCGTGACCTTGTTAAGCGGTAGTGGAATGCCACTCAGGGCTGGAAGGGCGGCAGTGCCAGCCTGTGGTCATCAGGGCTGTGCCATGTGTGTGGCCCCACTTCCACCTCCTGCCACACCCAGGGAGCAGACCGGGAAGCAGAGGCCACAGAAGTGACAGTCTGACAAGGCTGGTGCCCCAGGCCCCGAGGGTGAGTCCTCTGGGAAGGAAAGTGATGCCAAACTTTGGAGTCTGAGGTCCAGCCGGCAAGGCCCTGTTCTCTCCGAGCCTTTGCCCCCCACATACAAGCAAGTCCTTCTTTCCTGCCCAGGCATGAGTGGGCAGAAGGCTGACATTTATCAGGTGCCTGATGGGGTTGCCCCCGTTGTAGGGGCCAGTGCTCCCCTCCTGGGCTCCCCACCAGTGCCAGTCTCCATTGCCCAGAGCCTCCGGGCCCATCCCCCAGGGAGGGGAGGGGAGCAGGGGGAGGCCGAGGTTTTCCCTTGGGAGCGGAGAAGGCGAGGCAGGTGCACCAGGAGCCTGCAGGAAAGTGGGTCCTGACTTCACTCATCTGTTGTGGACACATCAACCAGTGCTGAGGCCTAAGGCCGACTGGGGACAACCCCTGGGCTTTCCCAGGAGGAGCCCCTGCAGTGGGTGGGCCATCTGGAGAGCAGGAAGCACCGGCATGGGCTCGCTTACTCCCTCACTCCGCTGATGAGCTGATGAGCAGGTGGGAGACGCAGACCAGACGGGAGCAGGAAATGGCCGTGCCTGCTGGCAGGGACAGAGCGGGGCCGTGGCTGGTGGAGAGTTTGATGGCTAACGGTTGGGAGTTGTAATCTGATTTAAAGGGCGTTTCAGAGCCATAACCCGCTTTTGAGGAGGGGATTGATTTAATTAAGACTGTAAACTTTGTGTGTGTGTAGCTAATGCCCGCAGCACTTTACAACTTTGAACTCACTTTGTCCTCACAGCAGTCCCAGAGGGAGGCACTGTCATCACCATCTCTGTTTTACGGATGACGAAATGGTGGCTGACGCGTACTGAGAAGTGGCTTCTGCGCTGTCCTCTGAAGGTCGTGCTCAGTGATATCTGTGTGAACAGAGGCACTGGGACAAGAGCCGGGTCTAGCCGTGTCCTCCACCCGGTCGCAGAGGGTCTTCTGAGCCCCCACCCCTCCTTGGAGGCCTGTGGTCCCTTGAGCTTGGGTCCAGCCTTGTCATGCCAGGGAGGTGGGAGGGAATGAGGGGGTCTGAAAGACCGAAGCGTCGGCCACAGTGCTGTCTCCAAGCTCCTGGGTCAGGTTTTTCTGTGACCCCTTTTGCCCTTGTGGCTCAGGCCAGGAGACACTTGTGATGGTCGAAGTTGCTTGGGCTCCTGCCTGGAGCCCCAAGGCTCTCGCCTCGGCCATCCTGCACCCACCAGCAAGTGGAACTCTGAAAGTCAAGGCCAGAGTGGACCTGAGAGGTCATCCTGTTCACTGCCTCTCAAACATTTTAAAGCACTGAAGCTGTTGAGTTCAAAATGCAGTGTTACGAGGAACCCCAATACGTGTGACAGCTAAAAGCTGCTCTGACAGGCGGCCTGCAGACCCCACCTGCTGTGACCAGCTCCTGTCATCCGGGGGTGCCTAAGCATTTCCAGAAACCCACTTGGAAGAGCGCGGACACCCCCTCATGGGGCACAGGAGAGGAGGGTCTCGGGGCAGGGTCTGTGCTGGGGTCATGTGCTGTTGGAAGCAGCACGTGCCACCTCCACTCGTGCTCCGTGGGGGCCGGGGGTGGTGGCCCTTCCTGTCGCATACGGGAGCTGCAGAACTCCTCCCCTGGGGAAGAGCTTGTGTTACGCAGTCACTCGATCCCCGCCTGCTTCTGCGATGCCCAGGGAATGGTCGAAGTGAAACCCAAGAGCCCGAGCGGCCGGCCTGTGCCCTAGATGGCTGTGCTGCCCAGGCAGGTGACCCCTCCGCAGATCAATCCATGGCCCATGCAGCCTCTGGAGTCTGGGAAGCATTTCCCCCCATGCAGACCAGACCCCGAGGCCCGACCCACAGCCTGAGGCGGCACACAGGACACCGTTGGCACAGGGTATGCTGGGCATGGGGGTGGGGGTTCCCAGAGGGAGCTGTCAGCCGAGGTGTGCCCACTTAGCATCCTCATTAACGGCCTCTTTAGGGGGCCCCTAATGAAGTGGAAGGTGTTAATTCCTCTCGGAGGTGTTGCCAGGAGGTGTTGCCAGCACCCGGCACAAGGAGTCTCCTCTCGGGAAAGCTCTGAGAAGCCGGCCTGAGCATTGCAGATGAACTGCCTGGTGGGGGCTCCCAGCAAATGGCTCACAGGAGAGCAGAGGCCCTGGGGGAGCCTGGGGGTGGGCGGGGGGAGCATGGGGGAGCGGGAGGAGGCTGGACTGGGCAGTGGGCATGAGCGGTGGGCCTGTGCCCCTTGGGACTGAGCTGGGAGGGGGCCTACAATGGGACACCCTGAAAACTCTGAACAGACAGACCTGGGGCATTCTGGCAGGAGCAAGGCGTGGCCCTGGGCTGGAGGTTCATGGGCTGAGCTGCCCCTGGGATGGTGATGCCCATCCCACCGGCTTGTGGTGGATGAAGGAGGAGGGCCAGCGAACCCTCAGCCTTGCGGGTGGGTCTCCTCGGGGATGCCACCATCCCTGCCCAAGAAGGTAGGTCAGGGCGTTACGTAGGTTGTCGAGGATGAAGGCAGGTGTGGCTCAGCCTGGTCCCCAGGGATAGAGAGCAGGGCCTTTCTCTTTAGGAGGGTTGACTTAGATGCCAGAGAGAGGAGCGTCCCTGCCACTCCTCAGGGGCAGGAACTCGGCGTAGTGAGGAAAAGCTCTGAGCATCAGGAGAGGTGATTAGTAAATAGTAACGAAGCCACTAATGCTTTCTGTGAGCCGAGAGTCGACATGCATTATTTCATTTTCTCCGCGTGACTCCCTGTGAAGCTGGTACCTTCATCATCCCATTTTGCAGATGAGGAAACTGAGGCTCAGAGAAGTGACAGTCACAGACAACGAGAAGTGATGGAACCAGGAGTCAGCCCCAGGGCTTGGTGGCAGGCAGCCGTGGGCTCACTGGGTGGCCGCCACCACCCAGACGCTCGCCTCTGAGAGGAGGGTTCCAGAGACAGGGTAGAGATGGGTTAGGGCGTGAGGATACCACAGGGTGGCCTAGGAAGGACTCTGCCCAAATAGAAGCAGACTGGGGATGGGTGCCCGCCTGCCCGTGTCCTCCTGCAGACAGGCAGGAGGAAGCAGCCTGGGGCTTGGTGACCCAGGCGGCCAGGCAGCGCCCATGGGGCCAGCCGAGCCCGCCCCTCCGGGCCGCAGGCACTGGAATGCGTGTGGGATGAGGGCCTGTTCCTAGTTTCAGGAAAATAAATGGTCTCCAGGGGAGACTCAGAAACAAAACCTGGCCTGGCCGGGACCTGGGGAACCTCTTCCACTGTTGGAAACAGATCCATTCTGGCCCAGCCCTGAGGGAGCCCTGGCATGAAGCCCCCGGAGGGAGGACCTGGGGAGGGCGGTGGGGGGAGGAGGGCGGCCTGGCTGCCAGGGAAGGTCCTGCTGCCCTCCCTCCTGGCCCTCCCTCCTTGTTCCCCGTCCCCAGCCAGCCGCCCTTCCAGAACAACTAGCAGGAAACCAACGGGCCCAATTGATTTCCTGGGAGTTGGCTGGTGTCAGTGTCAAGGCCAGTGGCAGATGGCAAATTCTGCCTGTTGTAGACGAGTGGAAGATAATTAGCGTGAGAACGAGAAGCTGAAGCCCCTGTGATAGATGGAGCCCTGAGGAGGGCTCCTCGGGAGGGGCTGGAGCACTCACGGCCTGGCTCTGCCGCTTACCAGCTGAGTGACCTTGGGCAACTTCTTAACTTCTCTGGGCCTCCTTTTCCTCATCGGTAAAATGGGGCTAGGAATAGCACTTGCCTCATAGGGTTTTAACAAGATTAAATAAGAGGAAGTAATATCTGTGAACTGCTTGCCACAGGACCTGGCGTGTGGTAAATGCTGTGACACAGGAGCAGCCGTACACACCCACCGGCTTGTAGTGAGGGGCATACGAGACACCTCCTCCGAGGCCATCCCAGGGGGAGGGTGGGGAAGGTGCTTGTCAGTCTAAGACCCTGGGGGCAGAGGGGACCCAGTGGCGGTAGCGTCTCTGTCCTGCCCCCGGCCCTCCCAGGCACGCTGTTTTAGTCCCAGGGCCTGGGCGTGTGGGGACCCGTCTCCTGCTGAAATCCGGCCCCAGCCCTGGGCAGGCGCGGCTCTGCCTTCTGCTCTGGCACAGCTGATGCGTGAAAAGCGACAGCTTTCGGGCCCCTAACTTGGGTTGCGCACACCCGGGCACAGGCTGGTGGCGCACGCGGCCCCCAGCCCACGCGTGCTTTCTCTCTGTCACCTCCCTCGCCGCCTTCCCCCTTCCAGGGCCTTCTGCGGACCTGGGAAGGAGAAGGGACATTGGGGTGGGAGGAGCGTGTGGGTTTTTGTGGCTGTGTGCGTGGGATGAGGACTCGGACCCACAGCCGGAGAGGTTGTTCCCTTTCAAGTGGCTCCAGGAGGCCCTTGAAGTCCCTGCTCTGCCTCCTTGTTGTGGGATCTGTAGGCAAGCCAGCACGTCTCCCTGAGCTTGTTTCTTCATCTCTAGAGCTCGAAAATACCCCTATGTCTCGATGAGGCTGGGACAGGTGACACAAAGTGTCCAGCTCTGTGCCGTCTCGCAGCCCCACAGCCCGCTCACTCAGGACAGACCACGGGACCCCCCTGGGCTCAGTTCTCCTCCTCTGCAGAATGGGCGACACCCACACCTTCCCCGACCGGGAGTCTGGAGCCCGGGGACTCAGAGCTCTTTGTGGGCCCTGAGGCCCTGCCTCTTCACCCCGTGAGGGGATGTTCGAGGTCAGCTTCTGGGGTCAGAAACAGGCATTTAGCAGAATCCTGCTCCTCAGAACCAGCATGCAGCGGTTAAGCTGCGGGCTCTGGGACCGGGCTGTGTGACCCAGGCCAAGTCCCTCAGCCCATCTGTAAAATGTGGTTACAGCAGTATGTCCCTCACAGTTGTCATGAGGATTAATGAGCTGTGATTGTAAAGGGCTTAGGGGAGGCCCAGACGTGGTAGGCAACCGACGAATGCCAGAGGAGGTGAGTGGCTGGGTCCCCAGCTTGCAGGTGGGCCGAGGTCTCCCCGCCATCACCCGGAACTGCGCTGCAGTGTCGTGAGCAGTTCTGGTCCTGGGTCAGTCCCTCCTCTGCACGTGCTCTCCACGTGAGCCTCGTAAGCCAGCAGAGAGCTTCACCAGCTCTCTAACTGGCCCCGCAGCTGAGAGTGGAGAAGTCGGGGTTTGAGCGCCCCGGCTAAAAGGCAGGAGGCGGCTGCCAGCCCTGTTGGGCAGGAGAGTGGCCCGTCGGTGAGCCCGCCCTGGCTGAGATGGAGCCTCTGGCGGCTACCATGCACCCTGCAGGCTGCCCGGGGCCCAGCTTCACTGCATCAGTCCCCTGAGTTAGATGCCCTCATAAGACTTGACAAGCTCCAATGCCCAACCCAGACACCCTAGGAACCACACAGACCAGGAGGAGCCAGCCGGCCGCAGGTGCCTGTCCCCGTTACCTCTTTGAGAGCTCCTTCTAACTTCAAAGCCTCCTCACAGGGGGAATCCCGTTCATCACGGGAGTGGGAGTCCTGGGCCTTCGCCTCCGGCCACCAAGGATCAAAACACCCTGAAAGAGCCCTTACAGACTCCCCAGATTCCCTTTTTGCTTTGGCCACCAGGAAGTTCAGTCTAATGATGGTTTTCCGTGTAGCTCCTGTGTGGGCCTTTATGTCTTGCATGTGTACACCAGATTCCCCGACTTCCTATTTTAATTTATTTAGTTTTTGTTCTGAAGTTTGTTTGTTTTTAAATGTATACTCTACCTTTTCCCTGTTTGTGGGTCCTATAAGGCACATGCAGCTGTTGGTTGTGAACACAAATAAATACAAACCTCCCATTAGCCCAGGCTCCTCCTTCTTCAGAAGAAACCCAGGGCTGGAGGGGCGGTGACTTTCTGGCCTGGGGACGCTGCTCTCGGTCTGGGACTGGCCATTCTGGATGTGGCCAGACCTGACCCCGTCACCAGCCTCAGCAGGCAGGGGTGGACTAGGGGTCCGGGGAAGGTGGGCTGGGGTCTGAGAGCCTTGTCTCCTTCGCCAGCCGAGCTGCGGAGCGCTGGGGGCCCTGCCTGCGGGGAGGCAGAGACCGGCCGTGATGCCCGTCTGGAGCTGCACGAGTGGTGCCTGCCTTCTTGTGGACTGGTCTCCGGGAGGGAGCTCATGTGGGTTTTGGCGGCTTTTGAGAGGGTTACGCACCTTCAGGAGCGTGCAAGAGAGGCTGTCACCCATCTCTCTGGGTGACACTGTTGACAGCAGTGTCTCTTGGGGGCTTTGAGGGGGCTGTGCAGCGGGGAAGGAGAAGGGCGGGGGCCGGCTCGGGGACTCCGGGACCGTGTGTCCAGCACCTGGTGGTGACGCTGCAGGGATGGGTGTTACAGGAAAGCTGGGGGCCTCTGGGGCCTTTCTGAACTCAGTTTTCTTATCCCAAAAAGGGGGGTGGCAGACTGTTTCTGAGGCCCCATCTAACTCGGATATTCCTGCCCGAGGTGAGGGCTTCGGACGACAGCAGGAAGGACCCGGGCCTCCTGCCTGCTCAGCCTCCTGCCGCTCGGAAGGTGTGGGGGCGGAGTCCCTGAGCCTCCGTCTCCTCGTTCTTCCATAGTAATAATCACAGAGGAGTGCTCACTACGTGACAGGTGCTGTCTTAGGTGTGTGACTCGTTGAACCCTCATGACAATTCTGAAGCATTGTCCTAGGTAGTGTTCAGTAGCCCCATTGTGGAAATGAGGAACTGAGGCACAGAGAGGTTAAGTAACTTGTCCGAGGTCCCACAGCCAGTAAGTACAGAGCCAGAGCTCAGACACAGCCTGTGTTTTGAGCATGTGAAGTGTGAGTGACACTTCCTCTGCATCGCTGCTGACAGGCTGGAAGGTGGTTAGTCCGGGGCTTGGGACACAGGAGGCGCTCAGCTGATGTCAGATGTCTCCCTGTGGCCTGGACCTGGCTGTCATCCCTTCCTTCAGGCTCAGTCTCCAGCCTATCCCTGGCCACCTCTGCCTGGTCAGAAGCCTCTTGGGCTGACCTAGAGGCTGGAGGTGGCAGTGGACGGGCCTCCCACAGCACATCATCCTGTGCCCTGTGGGCACCGGCTTCAGCCTGACTCCCGTGACCTGGCCCAGCTCCCATCTCCCACCGGCCCCAGGCCTGACCTCTCTGTGCCGGGCCGCCTGGAGGCGGCCACAGCAGCCCACGCCCTCCTCCCTCCCCTGGGGACTCTGGGCACCCCGCCGGCTGGGACCCACTGCCCAGGGGCTCTTCTCCCCGAAACCTGCTCCCCGGCCAAGCCCAAGGGGACGTTAGGATCAGGGGAGGAGACCCAGCCTGGGGTGCTTTAGCCGGCAGCCCCCCAAGGCCCACGGCGGGGGCAGGTCACCCAGTCAGGGCTTCTGTCTGCTCCGGCCAGTCCTTCCCGATCAGCTGGAGCCAGTCGTGGGCATCAGCAGCGCCTGCCCAGACCCCCGGGCCAGGTCACAGGTCACCCTGCCAACAAGTCCCCCAAAAGCCCCTCAGGAGCTCTGTTAACGGGAAAGCCACCGCAAATGGAGCCGTGGGGTCTGCCAGCACCCGTGCAAACCTTTAGTGACATCATCGCAGTGAGTTCTCCATACAGCCTGAGGGGGTGGTGCTCCCCTGGTTTTGCAGACAGAAGAAACGGAAGCCCGAGAACACTTAAGAAAGCCCGAGGAGGGGAAGATGGTTCTCCTGAGCCATCAGGGGAGCTGGGCTGGGGCACATCTGGAAGGGCGGAGGCTGTGGGCTGAGAGGACCCGTGTGACCCATGTGACAGGGAGGCGAGCTGTTGCTGGCCTGCTGGTGCAGCTGCCTCGGGGGATGCAGCAGTACTTTGGGCCTGGGCCCAGGCTGCTCCCGAGGAGAAGGACTGGATTCGAGGTTGGCTGTGTCACCCTCCAGAGGCGGGAGGGCAGTGTGAAGATGAACGGTGCTGCGGGACCCTGGCCTTCAGGGACTCTGAGTTGAGCCGGGGCTGGAATGGGCAGCAAGGAATCAGCAGGTTTACTGTAAGACAGTGTGCCCAGCGCGACACTGGGGTGAGGGGTCTGGGGTGGTCCTGTCAGGGAGCAGCCTGTTCCGCCTGAGAAGGGGGGGGTGGGTGGGGCTGGCCAGGAGCATTCCAGAGACGAGGTGACTTTTGGCTGGCCTAGAAAAACGAGTGGGATTTTGCCTGGCAGAGGAACTGGGGCAAGCGAAGCATGGAATCTTCCAGTGAGATGTTTTTAGGGAACAGCAAGTTTGGAGGAGTTGGGAAAGGAGGATGGGGCAGTGTGAGAAGGGACTGGAGCACCTCCCCAGCCAGAAGGAACCAGCGGCAGCAGGGGGGATCTGTGCTAGAGTCTGTCCCCACAGGTTGGGGAGTAGCTTCCTGCTCCAGGACTCAGAGAGGGCAAGGCACCTGCCCAAGGTTGCACAGCCTGACTGCTGGTGACTGCGGCCCTTAGCTGCTGCCTAGGGGGCTTGGACTTTATCCTGAAGGCCAGGGGGAGCCATGGATGGTTTTTAAAGTAGGGGACAGCATGTGCATTTTTAAAGAGTTTTCTATTTTTAGAAAAAGGAACTCCCAGAATGGTTACTGCTTAACCAACGGGTCTGAATCACCAGCAGGGAAATTGGGCTTTGTGGGTGGGGGAGAAAGGAGCCCCCAGGGCTGATCAAGTCATTCCTTCCATGTGATGAGGGGCCGCCAGCAGAGCCCCTGTTCTTCCCTGCTGGAGGGGACACCACGCCTGTCCTACAAGTGCCACTGTCTGGGGTAAGGCGGCGAGGCTGTGTGCCCCCCACTGTGGTTGTTGGAAGGCAGGGACCCTGTGCCCTGGCGGTCAGGGGCGGGGGGGGGGGGGGGGGGGGGGGGGGGCCCCCCGGCGGGGGGGGGGGGGGGGGGGGGGGGGGGGGGGGGGACTCTGTGGCAGCCCCACGCCAGGAAGTAGCCTCTGCCCTCCCCATCCTGAGACATTTCCTCCAGATGAAATCACATCCCAGCAGGGGAACAGGCCCCCATTGTGAAGGGCCGGGGTCTCAGAGAAAGGGCGCCTTTCAGGCCCTCAAAAATAGCAGCCCTGAGATTTATGAACCCTCAGGGACTCGAGTCGTCTCACCCTCCCCCAGCAGCAGCACAGGCCCTGTCACCCCCACCCCAGACCATGACCTGTTGGTGACCAGCTGGAGGAGCCACTGGCCAGGCAGGGGAGGGGTGGCTGGTCCATCAGGGTCTCGGGCTCCCTTCCTCCGCCCCCCGCCCCCGCTGAGGCATCACTGGCGTATCCAGCAGGGCCAGGGTGTCCGCAGACATTTCCCCCACGTGGTCCTCACCAGAACTTTAGCGGGTGGGGATAAGCGACACTTTAACAGCTAAGGAAACTGAGGCACGACTCGTAAGTCGTACGCTTAGTGGGTATTGGAGCCCGGGTTTGAAGCCAGGCAGCCTGGGCTCCCAGCGCCGTGCCTGGGATTCTGCGCTGGTGGGCTGGCCCTGGATGCAGGCCTGTCATGGGGTGCCCAGTGGGGTCAGCCCGCAGGAGCCCTGCCACCTGATCTGGGTGGACTCTGGCACTGACCACAGCTGGGGCAGAGGCTGCACTGGCCACATCACTCCAGGGTCTTGACAGATCCTTGGCTGCCTCTGTGGGGCCTCGTGCCAGGCTCGCCCCATTTCTCCCGCCTGAGAGCGGGGAGGGCGGGGCCGTGTGCACGTGTGGGGCTGTGTGTGAGTTTGAGGGTGTTGCGTGAATGGTACACATGAATTGAAGAAGTGTTAGCTGCTCCAGACTCCAAGAGGGGAAGGGTGGGGATGAGAGGCGCGTGCCCCTCCGGGCGATTGGGAGGGCGGTCTGCGGGCCAAACCTGAGAAGCAGATATTCTGGGCTGCTGGCAAGGGCAAGAGCCTCGCCCGCCAGCCCCTCCACGGGTCGGCACTCAACTTCCTCCCCCGCCGCCCCCTGGGCTGGCCTGATTAGAGGGAATGCAGAGCTACGGCATCTGCTGGGAACCTGCTGGTGCCAGACCTCTCAGTCATTCCATTCATGTGTGGGGGGCACCCTGAGCATGCCCCCCCCCCCCACATTCCACCTTACCCTCCAAGAGCCACCTGGAGATGGGAGGGGCTGTAGAGAACTGGCGGCTGAAACACCAGCTGTTGGCAGCGCAGTCCTGCTCCAGCCCCGCTGCCACCCATGGTGTCCCGGCCCCTCCCATCCCATCATTTTGAAAAGAAGCAGTGCTGTCAGCTGCTTGTCACAGACACACCACTGGAGCCCCAGGCCCCTGCGTTCCCAGAACCCCCCCGCCCCCGCCCCCAACCACCCCACCATGTGGCTCCCGCGCTCTCCATCCTTCTCCTTGCTTCCCAGAATCCGTGCTCCGACTCCTCCTCGGAGAGACTGGGATGATGTCACTTCCTGAGAGTGGGGGGAGGAGTAGGCACGACCCCAGCAGCCTAGCCTGCCAGCCCGCCCGCCAGGCCGCCAGCTCCCCGGGAGCAGCCTGGCAGCGGCTGGATGAAGTGGCTGCTCCAGAGAGAGGGAGAGGGGGACGGAGACGGGTCGGGCTGGCCATGCCGGCCCACCATCCGGACCCACACCCCCTCGCCCACCCTGAGGGCCTTGCCCACCAGCGGGGGAGGCTCGGCCACTTCCTTCTCGAGTGATGCCTGTCTCTGTGGACACTCATTTTCCCCGGACTGACCGCCTGCCCCTGGACCAGGTGCCATGTAAGCCCCTGCTGGCCTGGGGGCAGCTGCCCACCCATGGGGCACCCAGCCCCTCTCTGCACAGTTCAGCACAGGGCTGCCCTGGAGCCCCTCCCTGGGATCTCCTGGACCAACTCCCTGTGGGGAGCCTCCTGGCCTGCACCACTGTCCTCATTCCTGGGGCCCTAGGGAGTGCGGGCCCCAGATTCCTGGGCACTCCTCCCTAAGCTTGCCTGTGGCTGTTTGAATTCAGTGACTTCAGAGAGTTGGGCAGTGGGCAGTAAAGGCTGCCTGGCTCGGGGTGGCATGGGAGGTGCTGTTGCCGGGAGGGTGGGTTACCCTGCAGGGCTCACCCAGGGCCTTTCCGGCAGTGGGGCTGGGTGCCCCAGCCATGCTCCTGACCCCCTATGTCCACCCTGTCCTCCCCTACCAGGAGGCCTAGCTGTGGTTGGGACTTCTGTCTGATAGGTGCAAAATCGAGTCACAGAGCATCCTCCCGGGGTTCCAGCAAAGCAAGACAGCGAAGACCTCATTCGACAGATACTTACTGAGACCCACTCTGTGCTGGCCCTCCCACCCACCATGCTTGCAGCCCCATGCATGCCCTCACCCCCACATTCCCCATGGCCTTCAGCCCTCCACCCACCCTGCTCGGCTCGTGCTTGGTCTGGGGGGCCCTCCCTCCCCCCGGCAATGTGTACACTGGGCCACGTCTCCTTGAGGAAAGGCCATAGGGTGCCTAGGGACTCCCCCGATCCTACGTGGGGAGCCAGGGGTGAGCCCAGGTCTTGAATGGAGCTGTAAAGTCACTGTTGGAGTAACCTCAGGCAGAGTGGATCCCATGGGGCCAGTGCCAGTCTGGGGTGCAGGAGAGACCTCACGCCAAAGCCGCTGTGGCTGCTGAGGTCCTTCCTCTTGGCTCTGGGCGGTAGATAGGGCGGGAGGCGGTCCTGCCCAGGGATGGGTCAGCATTTCCAGTGGCCTGGAAGCCCCTAGGCCGTGGGGCCTGGGAGAGATGCCTGTGCTGCTGGGCACAGCTGGCTGGGAGTGAGGTGGCCCGGTTCCGCAGCGGCCCGGGCAGCCACAGGGTCCTCTGCTCTCTTTCAGTAGGTGAGTGTCAGGCCCGCTGAGCCTCCGCACAGCAGCCAGCCATGCCCGGGATCGTGGTGTTCCGGCGGCGCTGGTCTGTGGGCAGCGATGACCTCGTCTTGCCAGCTATCTTCCTCTTCCTCCTGCACACCACCTGGTGAGTCTTGGGGCCACACCTGCATAGGCCTGGAAGGCGGCTTTCCGGCCATCTGTCCTGACCCTGTCACGCTCCCAGGAGGAGGTGTCTGAAACCCCGACCCCCTTAGGGTGATACCCACGTGGGCAGGGCCTGCCTGCAGGGGCCGTGGGGGGCGCGCAGGCTGCCGGGCCCTCACGCGGGTGTCCCCCAGGTTTGTGATCCTGTCTGTGGTGCTCTTCGGCCTGGTCTACAACCCGCACGAGGCCTGCTCCCTGAACCTGGTGGACCACGGCCGCGGCTACCTGGGCATCCTGCTGAGCTGCATGATCGCCGAGATGGCCATCATCTGGCTGAGCATGCGCGGGGGCATCCTCTACACGGAGCCCCGCGAATCCATGCAGTACGTGCTCTACGTGCGCCTGGGTAAGGGCCACCCGCCTCGGCCGGGGGGCTGCTCCGGACCACCCCCACCTCCACCCTCCTCCTGTGCTCCATGCTTCATTCAGCCAGCGTGTGTTGGGCACATGCAATGGGCCAGGCCCTCCGCCAGCACCGGTGTACAGCGGCCAACCAACAGACTTACTGGGCTTACTCTCGAGACCAGGGGTGGGCAGACCACAGCCTGAGGGCCAAATCCGGCCCGCCATCTATTGCTGTAAATAAAGTTTTATTGGAACCCAGCCCCACCCGTTCATTTATGTGCTCACAGTCTCTGGCTGCTTTTTCGTGACAACACCAGAGCTGAGTAGTTGCGACAGAGAGCATGACCCGCAAGGTCTGAAATATTTCCTCTCTGGCCCATTACACAAAAAGTTTGCCAACCTCTGTTCTGGGTCACGTGCATCTCTTCAGCTGCTTTGTGACCCTTCCCCAAACTGTCCCCTCTTCTGGGATTCCTCGGGCCTGACCCAGCTCCCTGGGGGGCCAGCCTTTGTCTTCTTGCTGGGCTTCTGGTCCTTCCTAGTGAACACGTCCACTGTGCTTCTAGGAACTGTGCTAAGCCCTTTTCCCCCGTGTTAACTCAGGGAGGAGCTGTGATCGGTCTTGTTTTACAGATGAGGCATCTGGGGCCCAGGGAGGTCAAGGTCACACAGCTAGTAAATGCGTGAGTGTCCGAGCTGAGATTTGAACTGGGTTGTCTGGCCCCAAAGTCTGGGCTCTTAGCTGCCACATGGTGCTGCCTGTGGAGCCAGCTCTTCCAACACTGTCTCCTCTGGGGCTGCCGGATCCCCCTCCCTGACCCCATGTCAGCCCTGGGCTTAGGGCTCGGCCAGCTTCCCCCCGACTCCCTCCCTCCCTCCTCCTGCCTCAAGTGCTGGAGCCCTCTTCCTGGGAAACAGCAGTTTCCACCAAGCGCACGTAGTCCTGTAATGTAGTCCTTGTCACCCCCACTTTACAGACGGTGAAACGGAAGCTCAGAGAGGCTAGTTAACTTGCCTAAAATACGTTGATTCCGGAGTTCGTGGATGTCATTCTAAAATCGTGAAAGAACAGGGAGATGCCTGTCATCATCCGGTCACCTTCTTGGGGAGGTGTCGGGGCCTGAGGGCCCGTGAGCTAGGACAGGAGGTGGGCGCATCACAACAGGACAGAATGGTGGTGGGACAGCCACCTCCCTGGGCCCGTCCCCGTCGTGGCCTGTGTGGCAGGGGGCGGTGGGTGGTCCCATGCCCCTGCTAGCGAGCTGGTTGGAGGCCCCGCAGTAGGAGGGACCAGGCCAGGGTTCCGGGGCCTCCCTGGAGGGCAGACGGTAGCCGTCCTTCAGCCAGGGCCCTGCTCTCCTTGCAGCCATCCTGGTGATCGAGTTCATCTATGCCATCGTGGGCATCGTCTGGCTCACTCAGTATTACACCTCCTGTAATGACCTCACTGCCAAGAACGTCACCCTCGGTATGTCTGCCAGCCCAGGGTGGAAGGGACAGAGCCGGTTTAGAGAAGAGGAAGCTTGGGCGCCACCGGCAGGAAACGGTTTCTGTGAGGACGCCCGGCGGGTTGGCTGGGCGGTCTGTGGCCTTCTGCCTTGTGATCTGCCATCCCCCCTCGGGGGACCCTGGTCTGGGGGAGCAGCAGGAGGCACAGCCGCCTAGGGCAACAGTTGAGGGCCCCTCGACGCCTCGCTGGAAACCCACAGAGCTGTCTGCTCTGTGCCAAGGGTGGGCCTTGGGGTCACGGCTCAGCGAGGGATGGCCACGTGGCCAGAGGCTGCGGCCAGGGGCTTCTGACCTTGCTGGTGGGCCTCAGAAGCAGCTGAGGGGAGAGAGGCTCCAGCGCCCCTTTCTTGAGAGCTGGTGAGCCAGGGAGATGTCCGCAGCACCTCTTGTGTCCCACTGCTACCCCCACAGGGATGGTCGTCTGCAACTGGGTGGTCATCCTCAGCGTCTGCATCACTGTCCTCTGTGTGTTCGACCCCACGGGCCGCACCTTCGTCAAGCTCAGAGCCACCAAGAGGAGGCAGCGCAACCTGCGGACCTACAACCTGCGGTCAGTCGGTGGGGCGGGTGGGTCTGCTGAGGGGAGGGCAGGGGCTGGCCCCGCGCCTCCCGAGCTGCGTCTCAACCTGTGAACAGTCAAGGGCTCAGCCTCTCCCAGCCTCTGTTTCCTGGTCTGTAAATTGGGAATAATGACAGTTCCTGCCTCGTGCTTCTGCTGTGAGATTTAAATAAGATACTATGTACATGGTGGTTCCCACAACGCTCATTCTTGGTACCTGCTCAGTGAACGGTAGCCATTGTTAGCCTTGTTTTCATCTTCAGTGCTACGACAATGATGGTAACAGCAGGAAGGGTGGATACACCGACCAAGCATTGCAGATATTAACTGACAATAACTCTATGGGGTAGCTGTTACCATCATCCTCGTAATACAGATGAAGAAACTGGGGCACAAGGAGGTTATGTGACTTGCCTGAGATAATACAGCCTGTACATGATGGGGCCGAGATCAAGTCCAGGGAGTCTAACTGGAGAGCTCTTGTGCTTAACCACTAAGCTAGGCTGCCTCTAGGATTCAAGGGGCTGGAGGAGGTTAATCAAGGAAGGCTTCCTGGAGGGGGTAAATTTGGTATGGTGCTTGAAGAAGGGCAAAAGCTGTGCCATGGCAGAGAAGATGAGGGAAGGCGTTCAGACAGGGTCTCAGTAATTCCCGTTTACTGAAAGAAAAAGACTGGGGGGCTTCCAGGGTGGGTCACAGGAACTCCCAATAATCGAGCTCCCACTGTGAGTTAGGCCCCTGCACTGAGCCCCTTCCACGAGCAGTCAGCTCCCTCCTCTCGCCGGCCCTGGTGCTATAGTGAGACCCATTCTATGAATGAGTCCATATCCCAGAGAGGGCAGGTCACCTTTCTCAAGGTCACGGTGGAGCGCTCCATCCCCAGCCCCCAGCACCAGGGTCAGGACCCCTCAGGTAGTGGAGCGGCTTGCCCAGGCCCCCAAGTCCAGCAGAAATCCCCCCACCCCACCCTCCCCGGCCTCTTCTTTCGGCTCCCCCCGGCTCTCCACGTCAGCTCAGCGCCGCAGCAGGAGCCACACCCGCGCCTGGGCTGGCCACCTCCCAGTGCGAAATGCCAGGTCTCGGAGCCAAGGCCCGGGAGCCCGTTTTCCCTCCCGGCACAGCTGGTGGCCACCACCCCTCCCACTTTGCTCACTCTGAGCACATACCCCCCACCCGACCTGGTTTCTGGGTTCCTGGGGCCCTGGAAAAAAGTCTCCCCTCCCTAACTCTGGGTAATTGCCTTTGGGGCCCAGGGCAGCTGGCAGTGGGAGCTGGTGGCAGCTGTCATTTTTTTTTTTTTTTGAGGAAGATCAGCCCTGAGCTAACATCTGCTGCCAATCTTCCTCTTTTTTTTTTTTTTGCTGAGGAAGACTGGCCCTGAGCTAACATCCATGCCCATCTTCCTCTACATTATATGTGGGACACCTACCACAGCATAGCGTGCCAAGCAGTGCCATGTCTGCACCCAGGATCCGAACCGGTGAACCCCGGGCTGCCGAAACAGAACAGGCACACTTAACTGCTGCGCCACTGGGCTGGCCCACGGCTGTCATTTTTATGAGAAGCTCTTCCTGCAGTCTCCGGACCTGTTGGGGTTCCTCCAGCTCTTGGGCGGGGCTGGGCATGCCTTGGTTAACATGACCACCTCTCAGGCCATTCTCCAGTCGCCCTCCCTCTGCTCTGAAACCAGCAGACAGTTTTTCTAACCGGGACCTTTTCAAGCCCACTGACCCTTCACCCACTTCCAGGTTTGGGGACACGCACAGACCCGCTGTGCCTCACCGACAGGCTGTTTTAGTTTCTGGAAGTCAGGAAGATGTTCGAGTCCTTGTCCCTTTTTCCTTCCAGTGAAACCTGGTGGGGCTTGGGAGATGGGTCGTTCCCAGCACTACTCCCTGGAGCCTCGACCTTGGATCTTTGCAGAAGGAGTGTCTATTCTCCCTTCATGATACTGAGCCACTGGGCAGAGGGGTGCTGGTCCACGAATTTTCTGTGCAGATTTCATATGTCTCTCCCCGTCTTCGTCTCCGGAGCCGGACTGATGCATTAGACCAAACCTGTCACCGGCTCCACCTGCCCCCTGGTGGGCAGAACGGGTACTGCAGTCAAGTGTTTGGTCAGCGCTTCCATCAGCTGGAACTTCCCGGGGAAGTTAGAAGCCCCGTTAGGTTAGAATGGGTTTAAGAATGTGATGCCTGGGGAGCCCAGCTTGCCTAGCATGCTGTCCCTTCATCAAGCAGCTGGCAGGTGGGACGTTGGTTCAGGATGTAAGGCTGCCCGAGTCCGTTAGGGCTTGCAGATCCCAGAAACAGCAATTCCTTTGCACACTTTCCTAATGGCCCCCGGTAGCCCTGGAAGGCCCTGTGGCTCCCCACCGTCCTTGTCACCCGCTGCCTTGTGGAGCCAGGGCTGGGAGCAGGAAGCGGCCTTTTGCCGCTGAGAGGAGCCAAGAAGCTCGGGAAGGAGGGCCCAGCTTGTCACTCCTGATGGATGCTAAGTGCCTTGCATGCCCTCGGGGTCACCTGTGCCTTTCCCTCCTACTGCCCGCTGGCGTCAGGCTCTGAAGGGGCCAGCAGGAGGGCGCATGTCATAAGAGCAAGTGGGCCCCTTCTTGCTCAGTCTGGAAATGTGCATTTTTAACATTGCATTTGTTATCTTTATGCCCGAAACACACCGGCTTCTGGCACCAGCATCGGAAGGGCGTCCGTGGGTAACTGGCCAGTCGCTCTGCCGTTGGGTGCAGACTCCTGGTGCCCTGACTCCCATCCGAGCATCCAGACTCCCTGGGGCTGGGGCTGGGGGTGGGAAAGGACAGGGCCAGATGTGCAGTGAAGGGTGGGGCCCTGCCCTTCTAATGTTCAGGGCCTCCTCCAGCTCCTTCGTCTTCCCCCAGGCACAGAGAAGGTGAGTATCTGAAATCCTTTCTGAGGGAAGCAGGTCTGCTCCAGGCCCTGGGATGAGTCAGAGGCCCAGCACCCTGCTGCCATCTCCCAGGGCTCTTGGTTGGAGACTAGGACACCTGGGCCTCAGAGCAGCGCCCACTTTTGGGTTCCCAGCTCCGGAGCCCCCGGGCATGCTGGCGTTCAGTCCCGGCCTTGGCCGATGGCAGGAGTGCCCCCCAGGAGTGCTCTGCTGGCCAACGGCCAGGTCACTGGCCACCCAGTTTGGCCAGGCCTGGGCCCTGTCCTCCCCCACACCCCCTGCCGGGGAGCCCTTTGGTGGGGTCCTGGGAACAGGCCGCCCTGTTTCCATTACATCCGGGCCCTGGCTCTTCTGATCTAGCCCCCTGACCTCACACAGAGCAACTGTCCCCCTTTGCAGGCACCGCTTAGAGGAGGGTCAGGCCACCAGCTGGTCACGCCGGCTCAAAGTGTTCCTCTGCTGCACCAGGACGAAGGACTCGCAGTCAGTAAGTACCAGGACGTCGCCTCCCTTGGGCTGCAGTCCCGCTGTCAGCAGGGCCGGGTGGGGCGGGGCTGGTGGAGGGAGGCTGGGCCGTGAGCAGGAGCAGGGGGACAGCTGCTGGTGGGAGGAGCTGTTCCTCACTGAGCGACTCCCGCGCGTGTGAATTGGCCACCCCTCGCTTTGTCAAGGGAACAGACCCCTTGGAACTTAGGGTCTAGTTCAGGGGAAGAGAGACTCAAAGATCAGGACGACCCGGAGACCAAGAAGCAGCGTGTCACCAGCTGTGGGTTTCTCTGGAAGACCCATCACAGCTCTGAAGTGCTCAGTGTGGTCCTTGACGCGCAGTCAGCCTTCCGCACCCGGGCGCGTTGGGAACCACAGGGGCCAGGCTTCTCACAAGAGCGTGCCGCAGAAGGAAGGCAGCAGGGGGCCCCAGGGGAGGGAGGCAGGGTCCTCAAGATGGAGCCCCTAGCGCTGGCAGGGCCCTTAGAGATCATCCAGCCACCCCTCATTTTGCAGATCAGGCAGCTGAGGCCCAGAGAGGTGGAGTGACTTGCTCAGTGTCCCACAGCTAGTTAGTGGCAGAGCCACTGAGGTCAGGAGACCAGTCCTGCCTGAGCCAGACAGCAAAGTGCCCTCCGCGGAAGCCACCAGAAGCTTTGAGTGGCTCCTGCCCATCCACAGCCCCTGGTGAGCCATAGAGTGAGTAATCAAGTGTAAGAAAGCCCCCGAGGTTCCCTGGTGGGCGGGGAGCCCCCCACGGGCCTCTCTGGGAGTCCTGAGGGGTCATAGTCCAGGGCCTGGGCCACAGGCAGACCAGGCGGAAGGCAGGGAGCAGCCTCCTCGCCACTGTCAGGGCCCACGGGGACACGCCCACCCCTCCTGGCACAGAGCAGAGTCTGCTGCTGGAACCTGGTGAAAAGGCAGCCCAGGGGCTGGCCCCGTGGCTGAGAGGTTGGGTTCGTGCACTCCGCTGCGGCAGCCCAGGGTTTTGCCGGTTTGGATCCTGGGCGTGGACATGGCACCGCTCATTAGGCCATGTTGAGGCAATGTCCCACATGCCACAACTGGAAGTACCCACAACTAAAATATACAGCTATGTACTGGGGGGAGTTAGGGAGAAAAAAGCAGGGGCCGGGGGGAAAGGCAGCCCATCATAGAGGGGCCCAGACCCTGGGTCCCATCAAACACTGATAGCCCAGGGGTCCAGTCCAGAGCATGGTTTTCTTTCTTTCTTCTTCTTCTTCTTCTTCTTTTTTTTTTTTGGTGAGGAAGATTGGCCCTGAGCAAACATCTGTTGCCAGTCTTCCTCCTTTTTTTTTCTCTCTCTCTCTCCAAAGCCTCAGTACAGAGTTGTACATCCTAGTTGTAATTCCTTCTAGACCCTCTATGTGGGATGCCGCCACAGCATGGCTAGATGAGCCATGTGCAGGTCCATGCCCAGGATCCAAACCAGTGAACCCCGGGCCGCTGAGGTGGAGCGTGTGAACTTAACCACTATGCCACTGGGCCGGCCCCTAGAGCATGCTTTGATCAGTCCATGGCTGTGTTGCTTAAATGTTTGAATTGGATGCCAACATTTAAAAATCAAGGGCGTTTGTGTAAACTTCCATATTTCTGGATCTGGCAACGTGGGCCCCTCACAGGGCTGGTCAGCTGGAGCTGAGCAGTAGCAGCTTCTGTTTGGCCCCATTAAGTGTTCGAGTTTGCATCCCTGGGTTTTTCTTCTCTTACGAAAGCCAGACACTCCGGGCAGGAGCCCCGCGCGAGAGAGCCAGTTGCCATGAGTCTGTTCCCACCACGGCCTCTCCAGCAGGTTAGGGAAGAGGTCCCAGCCTCCTTCTTGGGGTGACGCAGGGAAGACTCAGCATCAGCCGGCAGGGCTGCCTCCTAGGCAGGGCTGTCCTGAGGACAGGGCTCGGGGGAAGCCAGAGGAGCTACTGGCCCAGCATCGCATACTTCTCCTGGCACACGTGGGGGTCCCCGAGCCTGAAGCCGCGGGCAGGTGTGGGAGGGGGCCTGAGACCCAGGGGCTCCACAGAGCCCTTTGGGGGCCTTTCAAGGTCACGGCTGGCGGGAGGTGGGAAGAAACTCAGTCGGGGAGGAAGCAGCCAGGAGCTTAGTTTTGGCTTCTCTGCTAGAGAGAAAGGCCGGAGGAGAAACAAGCGGGCCGTGCAGGGCTTGGTTCCTAGTGTCTGGGGAAAGAACAGGAAGTGGCTCACGTTGGCATCTGTGCGTGGTCGACGGTGAGTGCCATAGGAGCTCGAGGACAGAAGAGGGCCGGGAGGTGGAGGACGGAGAAGGGTCAGGGGTTGTCTCAGGCAGCCACTGCCAGCTCGGCGGGAGCCCAGAGCCCAGGACAGGGCCCTCAGGGTCAGGGCTGCAGAGGGCCGCCCGGGGTCGGGCCCAGCTGGCGCCAAGGAGGTGCCGGGGTGAACCTGGGGAGGGGGCCCGGAGAGGACACCCCACCCCGGGGGTTCACACCTGGTCTCTCCTCCTCTCTCCTGCTCCCTTGCCACTGCCTCCTGCCTCCCTGGACCTCACAGGATGCCTACTCGGAAATCGCCTACCTCTTCGCTGAGTTTTTCCGAGACCTCGACATCGTGCCGTCCGACATCATCGCCGGCCTGGTGCTGCTCCGGCAGCGGCAGAGGGCCAAGCGCAACGCCGTGCTGGACGAGGTGAGCACCCGGCCCTTCTCCAGGCAGCCTCCCCACACCGGCCTCCTCCCAGGCGCCCCCGCCGCCCCAGCTGCCCCCGCTGCCCAGCTTCCGTGCACCGTCTTGGGCCCCGGAGGTCACCCCGTGATGCTCGCTCCCCTCCCTTCCCCAGCTCATCCCTTCAGCCAGCCACTCACGGCTCTTGCTTGAGTGACTTCCCTCTGCTGGGCCGTGTGTGGCTGCTGCCCAGGCTGGCCGCAGGGCCTTCTAACCACAGGGGCCTGATGGATGATGCCTAATGGATGGGCGTAGAGCCCGGGGGCCTGGATGCCCCTCTCAGCCATGCAGCTGGATCTGGGCAGCCACCTTCACAAGCCTGTCTTACAGGCCAACAATGACATCTTGGCCTTCCTGTCTGGGATGCCCGTGACCAGAAACACCAAGTACCTCGACCTCAAGAACTCGGTGAGTCAGAACCACACCTCCCCCCAACCCCCACGCCCCAGCACCCTGGCTGGATCCCTGTCTCCCTTTGCTGAATGACCTGTGCAGTCACAGCATCGGCCACACCTGCTCTGTCCCGAGTCCCCCCTCAGCTCTCCAGACAGCTTCTCTTCTCAGCTACCGCCACCTTCCTCCCGAGAATCTCCCCATCATGCTGGTCCTACAATGAAACCCCCAAATCTGCCTGTCCGTGCTCAGAATGTCTTGTCCCAGCCTCTCAAGGTGACAAAGTGCTCCATGAGGGTGAGCTGGTATTATTATTGCTGTGGTTGTTATAAAGGCAGTAAAGGGCCAGCACGGTAGCGTAGCAGTTAAGTTCACAAGTTCCACTTTGGCAGCTCGGGGCTCGCTGGTTCGGATCCCAGGCGCGGACCTACACACTGCTTATCAAGCCATGCTGTGGGACGTGCTGTGGCAGGCATCCCCCATATAAAACAGAAGAAGATGGGCACAGAGGTTAGCTCAGGGCCAGTCTTCCTCAGGAAAAAAAAAGGCAGCGAGACATAGCACTTTGGTTTTTAAGCCTTTTTGAGGAGTTGAACCTCTTTGCAGGCACCTTTAATAGAAATCCAACATGTGTGTCACAGGTAGAGGTGGACCCGCCCTGTGGGGGTACAGCCAGCCCTGCCTCCAGAGTAGACCAATTTGGTGTGCAGCAGCTCCACGCTGTGACCTTGAGCAAGTCCCTGATGCCCTCTGAGCCCATTCCTGTGGGTATAAGGTGGCGCTGGGCACACCTCCCCCCAGAGCCCTGGTGGGGAGGAGATGAGCCATCCTGAGTCCCGATCCCAGCATGGTGTCAGTAAACTACGGTGCCAGTCGGGACGCTACTAGAAGGATCCACTCCTTGCACCTCAGTGCCCGGAACAGCCTCATTTCTCCATCTGCCGCCACCCCCCAAAGCAGGAGTTGTGTCCCCTCTGAAAACAGCCTGTCCCCGCTGACCAGGGCTGCCCTGGCTCGCTCTCACCACCCCTCCCTCCACCCCTGACCACTAGGCGAGAAGGGGTCAGGCTGCCATGGCTCGAGGGGCTGGGGTCCCGCTGCCACCTGCCAGAGGCTACGTGCCCCGCCCTGCCAGGATCGCAGGAGGATAATTACCTTCTCTGGCTGGTTCCTGAAGAGCAGACGGAGCCCGCCCCCCCAGCCCGCCCCGGGCCCTGATTAAGGCTGCCTCTTGAACTTCACAAGATGACTAATGGCCCTCTGTAACTTTTACAAGGTGACTAATTCCCTCTAAGTGTAAGTGCAGGAGTCCTCCGCTGCCTGGGGCCCCGGGACGCGGAAGCCGCCTCGCTTGGGCACCTGTGCCTCCCGCTCCCTCTGCCCAGCAGACTGATAACAGCAGCCGCTGCCTCAGACGCCCGGTTTCCAACCGGCGCCTTTCTCCCGGGAGATCCCAATCTGCCCCAGACGCCCCTTGGGAGCCTGTGACTCCCTGAGTCAAGCTGGAGTCTCCTATATCTGCAGACAGAGACCCTGAGGCCAAGACGGTTGGCGACATGTCTGGTCACCCAGCATCTCAGTGTCTCCAGTGTCTGCTCGAGGCCCGGACACCGCCAGCCGGAGGCCCAGGGCCTCTCAGGGTTAAATGTCCCTTCCCAGGGCCTGATGGCTGAGGAGGGGTGATGGCTGCCCATGCCTCCCCCTGTCTTCTCAGGAAAATGGGCAAGAAAATCGATCTAGGGCTCCGAGCATTTTTCTGTCCCCAAATCGTTAATTCTGAGACTGAAGCAACAGGACAGCTCTCGGAGGATTCGTGCGCTGGTTGCGTGGAGATAATTAGGGAAATGCAATTATCATCTGAAGGAGCAGTCCCTCCTGCAGGGCCGGTGGCGGGGTCTGCAGCCCCTGCGGAGCCTCGGAGGGAGCCCCCTCCCCCATCGAGGGGCGCCCAGGGGCCTTGAGGCTGCAGGCGGGAAGGGCAGGGGGTGACTGCCCTCCGCATCCTCTCTTCCAGCAAGAGATGCTGCGCTACAAAGAGGTCTGCTACTATATGCTCTTCGCCCTGGCCGCCTACGGCTGGCCCATGTACCTGATGCGGAAGCCCGCCTGCGGCCTCTGCCAGCTGGCGCGGTCCTGCTCGTGAGTACCCGTCCCGTCCTCCCGGCCGGCCAGCAGGTGTGGACAACAGGTTGAGGTCATGGGGCGGCGCCTGCCCGTGGGAGGATCTCCCTAACCGGCCTGTGCCTGCTGCCCACCCAACCTCCCCTGCGGCCTGCGTTGCTTCTCTTCCGCCCCATCTCTGGACCTCGACCTTTCTGGTTCTGCATCGTCCCTGGGTGGGGAGGAGTGCTGGCTTTGGAATCACACAGTTCCGGCTTTGAATCGAGACTTTGTCCCTTGCAGCCCTGGGCAGGTTCGTCTCCCTCTGCAAATGTCAGTGTCTCTATCTGTAAAGTGGGCATGGTGCTACATACCTCCTGGCATGGTTTCCATGAGATGTTGCCCAGTACCTGGCACTGCTGGTTCTCCTCCCGTCTCCCTCCCTGCCCCTCTCAACCCCTCCCCTCTGCCCACAGCTTCTCTCCTCCCCACAACCCTCCTGTGCTCTGCCTTTTTGAAAGAAAGGCCTTTCCTGGTAGAGGTCCAATCCATAGAGGCCTCTGGAAAGGCCTGGAGAAGGCCCTTTGTGAAAGGCTCCAACCCTTTCACCAGGAGTTGGCAAGGCCTCAGCCCAGGACCTGCCTGCGGTTGGACATCACCCTCAGCCCAGCCAGTATCCAGGCCTGGGGTGGACTCTGCTTTCCTAAGTGGCCAGCTGAGGACAGAGCTCCGGGAGGGCCCCTCCCCATCCTTGATGTCTCCACCCTCTCCCCAGGCCAGGCAGGAGGGCAGCTCCCTGTTCTGGAAAGGCTGGCGTGCTGGGCGGGCAGCTTCTGTCCAAGACACCCTGCCCTTGGGGCCCATGGAAGCCACACCCCTCCTGCGGGGCCGTACTTCTCCAGAAAGCGAGTGGCTCCCAGACTTTGTTCTCACCATCCCCCAGCAACTGGCAGAGCAGACCAGGGCACCCCATGTCCCCTCTGCATCTTTGCCGGCCGGCACACAGCTGGCATTCCTCCCAGCGTCATTGGGAGTCCCCGCCACGGATAGGAAGCTTCTCAAAATGAGCACTGAACCAGGAGTCCTGAGACCTGGGCTCTGACAGGCCCTGCTCCTTTACTCGCAGGCAGGGTGGGGACATCACTGTACAGGCAGTGTCCGTCCTGCCTGCCCGCAGGATATTTCAGAAGCCAGGGAGCCACTGGCAGGCTGGGCCCTTGAAGTGCCCTGTAGACAGGAGGGATGTTGGCGTCTTGTACAGCTCACTGCTGCAGGGAGAGGGAGCAGAGGGTCCTTGGACACCATGAGGGCCCAGCCGGGTCCCCGCCTGGAAGAACCAGGTGCCTGGGGGACAGAGGAGGCAGGCCTGGAGTCCAGGCCTACAGCCAAGGATGTCGGGATAGAGGCCAGAGGGCCAGGCCCCCTTCTCTGAGTGCAGCCCAGGGTGCCAGCACTGGCGGGAGGAAGGAGGGCTGCCCACCCCCCTTGGGCCCACGCCCTTCACCTGGGAGAGGTTCTCCCGTCCCACGCAGAGCATGCCAGCCAGGCCTGCCTACGGCCCCACCACCCTCGGGAGACCCCACTCAGCTCCAGCCCTGCCCCTGAGGGTGCTCAGGCTCCCATGGCCTCCTGTCTGCGGGGACACTGCCCTCAAAGATGCCACGGGCCCCTCCCTTCCAGACTGCTGGGCTGCTGCTGTCCTCGGGTCCCTGGCCCCCGATCACGGACTCAGAGGCAGCCCTCTGCCTGGAGAGAGGGGGAGCCCGCAGTTATCGAGGGCCTGTTGTGTGTTCTTTCTGCATCTGGGGCCTGTGGTCTCACACCAGCCTTGCCAAGTAGCTGTCAGCAGCTTCTCTTACAGAGGAGGAAACTGAGGCTTCGGACGGCCTAGCGCCCTCCAGGCCCTCACAGTCAGGAAGGGTCACATCAGAGCGAGGATTCAAGCCCAGGACTCTGTCTCCAAAGGCCACACTGTGGTTTCCATGTGCTCGGTGCCAGAGGACGGGGCTGAGGTACAGAGACAGCTGCCCGAGAAGGGGCCCACCCTGAGCCCCAGGCCCACCCCCGCTTGGCTCGGCAGTGTTGGGCGGCCCTCCCAGCGTGCATGGAAGTGGTCGCCCACCCCAGGCCCGGTGGCTTCCCAGACTTGGCCTGACCCTGGGATTTCTCATCAAGGCCTCTCCCTATTGGAAAGTATGTAACAGTCCCTCAGGTGCCGCTCAAGTGGAGACAAACCTTTCAGCATCCTTGAAATTCATGATTCTTAATAAAATCTCAGCTGTCATCTCGAGACAGCTGGCAGGCATGGGTCACATGCTCTCAGGGCTCCGGGGCCCATCTGTTGGGTGCTGGCTCCCTCTGGTGGCCTGAGGAGCAGCTGCTCCCCTAGCTGGGTGCCCAGCTTAGCCGCTCACCCGTTCATTCTGGGAGCCTGCTGTCTGCCTGGCACTGTTTTGGTTCTGGGCGGGGCCAGATGGGGCAGGGACTCGGCCCCTGCGTGGACTACAGCTTTTCCACTGGGCAGGCGGGCGGCATTGTAGGGTTTTGCGTGAAGAAACGTGGCTTGACTTACAGGGTAAAGGGGGTCCTAGCTGCCAAGTTGAGAAGGTAGGGGGCAGTTGTAGGCGAGGGAGACCAATCAGGAGGCCACTGCGACACCCCGAGGCAGAGAGAATGGCAGCTCGGAGCTGGCGGAGGGGTGGCGGCGAGGGAAGTGGTTGGAGTCAGGTGGCCCCAGAGTGGGGCCCAGCAATGAGCGGGGGATGTGGAGGACTGCAGGGAGCCTGTGGGGGCGGGCCATCGGGCACTGGGACCTGGAGAGGTTGCGACCCTGTGGGAGGTCTGAGAGGAGACGGGGGTGGTTGGGTGGAAGCGTCTGGAGGCCATGAGCAGGCCTGAGAGTGGATGGGGCCCCACAGGAGCGGGTGTAGCCAGTGGGAAATGGAGGTCCAGACCTGGCCTCTAGGCCCTCGGGGAGAGGCCAGGCAGGCTGCCAGTGAGGGAGAACCACCCAGGAGAGAGGTGCCTGCTGTGAGTGGGGGGGCGATTTCTGAGGGGAGGGAGAGGCCCACTGGTCACATGCTGCCAAGAGGCCACGTCGGGGGAGGGCTGGGAACCGGCCGGTGGAGCTTAACCAGGGAGGTTTGGAGACAGGGGCCAGTGGGGGTGCTGCAAGAGCAGGGTCCCGAGAGGCTGGGAGGGGGATATTGCTCTAATGGAGGGTCCCCGGTGCTGAACCCTCTGTCCCCTGCCCCAGGTGCTGCCTGTGCCCCGCGCGGCCCCGGTTTGCCCCTGGAGTGACCATCGAGGAGGACAACTGCTGTGGCTGCAATGCCATTGCCATCCGGCGCCACTTCCTGGACGAGAACATGACCGCAGTGGACATCGTCTACACCTCCTGCCACGATGCGGTGAGGGGCTGGTGGGCCTTTGTCCTCGGCAGGCTCCGGGCGCAGGCGGGGCTGGGGGCTGGGGCCGGGAGTGCCGAGCCGTCCTCCCAGGCTGTGGGAGCCCTTGGCTTTGCAGGCACTGCCAGCAGCGAACTCCAGGCCTTCCCGATGGGGCAGGCAGAGGTGGGCCCCTCCTTCTCCCCACCCCCTGGCCTGCACCCCCTCTGCGGCAGGAAGCGGACCCCAGCCCTACACCCAGTACTGGGGCTTCCTTGCCCCAGCCGTTTGGGGAGAGAGAGGGGGAAGAAGTGGTGAGGGTTGGGGAGGGGGCAGCCCCTCTGGACTCCGCAGGCTGGAGGCAGCGCTCAGGGCTGCTCGAGTCAGAGCGGCTGAGAGGGCTGGGTGCTGGTCGGAGGGATCTACCACGACCCCTGGGAGCCCCAGCAGTCTCACAGCAGCCCAGTGCCTCACAAAGTCAGATCTCCTGGCCGGGAAAACCTCCTTAAGGTCCCTTCCCCGAGTCTGGCCACTTCCCAGGGCTGCTCAGGCTCACGAGCCACCTCCTCCTAGGTCTACGAAACCCCCTTCTACGTGGCCGTGGACCATGACAAGAAGAAGGTGGTGATCAGCATCCGGGGAACCCTGTCCCCCAAGGTACCCTGCCAGTGGCTCCCAGCCCCCTGCCGTGGACCCCCTCTACCCCCCGAGGGGTGCCCACCTCCCTCTTCCTGTCCTCCTCAGCCCCGCCCCCACCTGTCCTCTCTCCCCATAGGACGCCCTGACAGACCTGACCGGTGACGCCGAGCGCCTCCCTGTGGAGGGGCACCATGGCACCTGGCTGGGACACAAGGTACCCCTCCTCCTGGGCCCCGATGGCCCCTTGCCTTCTCCCCTCTCTGCTGCCGCGCAGACCTGTCCTGTGTTTGGGGTAGGGGCTCCTCTCTGCTCGCGGGTCTCCCCGGGGGAGATGGTCAGAGAGGCGCGGGTTCCTTTGGAAGGAATCCTGCGGCCTCCTGCTGGGGCCCCCACAGCCCTGCTGGGCCCCCATCCTGTCGCAGAAGAGCCTGACGAGGCAGCTGGGAGGTCACACTGGTTAGGTAGACACAGCCCCTCTGAGCCTTGGTTTCCTCATCTGTGAAATGGGAATGGTGTGATGAAACGTCCGCCAGCCCCACAGCCGGGTGATCGTGTGGACCAGAGGGGGACATGGTTAGTGAGCCACTGGTCCCTGTGGTCTCTGGTCCTGGAGGGGCCTCCCTCCCTCCATAAGACACCCACCTCTGTTCCTCCTCACCCAGGGGATGGTCCTCTCGGCTGAGTACATCAAGAAGAAGCTGGAGCAGGAGATGGTTCTGTCCCAGGCCTTCGGGCGAGACCTGGTGAGGCGTTTTGCATGCCACCGAGCCCTCCCCATGCCTGGCTCTCCCTTCCCCAGGGCAATAGGTTGGGGACAGGATGGGTGAACACGGACCCTCCCCACAGGCCGGGCTGTTACGCTGTCCTCTGATCCCTGGCTCCCAGCCTCCTCGTCACTCGGTCCCTCCCACCTCCTCTGACCCCTTTCTCTTTTGTACCAGTTCCTCCTGGGCACCCCTGCTTGGCCCCACCCGGTTATGCACACCTGCTCTGTGCCAGGCACTGGAAGCACAAAGATGGCTCAGGCCCAGAGCTTCCAAAGTAGAGAGCAGAATGGCAAAGAAAATACTTACAAAGCGGATAGAAGGGGTGCTGCTCTGGTTGGGGGCACTCTCCTAAGGCGCTGCCAACTGCCTTTCCCAAAGCCAACTAGTCCCTGGACTCAGGGGATCCCAGTCTAGTTGTCAGGGCACAGGGATGGGGGCAGGTGACAAAACGATTATCTTAGAGTGTAGTCACTATATATAAAGGTCTATTCCAGGTTCACTTGCAGTGTTGAGGAGGGAGTGAGCCTTTCCTGGAAAACCAGGAGGGCTTCCCCGAGGAGGTAACCTCTGAGCAAGTTTTTGAAGCATCAGTAGGAGTTTGTTAGAGTAGTCTCCCCAGGAAGTGGCTCTGTGGGGGTCCAGCTTGGCTTTTCCTCTGCCCCAGCAACTACCCAGCACAGACGTGGTCCCAGGACTCTGGGAGGAGCCCCCTGCCTCCCGGTGTCAGCCCAGACAGTCAGTTTGGCGGGCAGCGGGGCGGGGCTCTCAGGCTGCTCTCGGTCCCCAGGGCCGAGGAACCAAACACTACGGCCTGATCGTGGTGGGCCACTCCCTGGGTGCAGGCACCGCTGCCATCCTCTCCTTCCTCCTGCGTCCCCAGTACCCGACCCTCAAGTGCTTCGCCTACTCCCCACCAGGCGGCCTGCTGAGGTGAGCTGCGTGGGGCCGCAGAGTTGGCGGGGGCTAGACTGGGCAGTCTGACTTCGGTCACATGGGGCCTGGGGATGGGTGGAGCTCTGTCAAATGCCAGGCAGACCCCGGGGTCTACCCCCAGCAAAGCCCTACTGGCAGGAAAGGCGGGGTAGGGAGCGGTCAAGAGGCTAACTAACGCCAGGATGCTGGAGCAGGGCCCCTCCCCGCCCTAGCGCCCCCCCGGCTTCCCTTGCAGTGAGGACGCCATGGAATACTCCAAAGAATTTGTGACCGCCGTGGTTCTGGGCAAAGACCTCGTCCCCAGGTGAGTCGCTCCCCACCTCCACTGGCCTGGCCTGTGCTGTTCCTACCTCCTCAGAGCCTCGCCCCGGCGCCACATCCCTCTCACTCAGTCACCGTCTGCTCGAGGGGCCCCAGACCCCCTCCCCATCCTCAGCAGACTCCCCTCCACCTACCCCGTGACCCCGCCAGCCTGCTCGTCGTGTTCCTGGGGGCTGGGCGTGGGCCTGCCCCAGCTGCGGCCCACCTGGCACCTCTCCTGGTCCCTGGCCAGCCCAGCTGACGCCCCGTCTTGCTCCCTCCCCCAGGATTGGCCTCTCCCAGCTGGAAGGCTTCCGCAGACAGCTCCTGGACGTCCTGCAGCGGAGCACCAAGCCCAAAGTGAGCCCCCTGCCCTCCCTCCTGCCCGGGTACTGGCACTGGGCCCTCATCTCTCTTGTGCCCTGCCTGTTCCTGGGCGCAAAGCACAAGAGGCCCAGGCACATGAGACCAGGCTGGGGTGTGTTTGGTGTCATGGGAACCTCAGGCCATCAGACCCTGAGCATCACTGAGTTCATCTTCTCCACCCCTGCCTGTCTTTGTACAGACAGGGAAACCGAGGCCCAGAGTAGGTGCAAGATTTGTTCTTGTTCACACAGCAAGTTGTAACTGAGTCAGGAGTGGACCCAGGGGCTCCTGAGTCCTGGCTCCCATCACACAGCTGTCTTAAGTCAGGAAAGTGCTGTCCCCGTGGCTCAGTGCTTCGAGTGTGTGATGGGAAGGCCTCGTCCGCAGCCTGTGGTGGCGCCCCGGGCTCGGGGAGGCTGGCATCACCTGTGGAGGGATCTGGTGCCGCTGGCTCCGATTTTCTGCCGCGGCCCGGAGGGGAGGATCAGCTCTCCCTCGTCCCTCCTCAGGTCCTCGGAGGACACCGGGGGCTCTTCCTGTGGCAAGCTGGCCTTCAGCACGCCAGGCCAGGGGGTGGGGATGCTGTGGCCAGGCGCCCTGAGGCAGGCAGGAGGGGCCCACCTGGGCCAGCAGGTCCCCCAGGCCGGCCCTCACCCCATTCACCGTCTCGGCCTGGTTTGGACTGTCCCAGCCTTGGTGCCCGTGACCCTCTGGGAGGCTGTGCCCTGTGCCAGGTGCCAGGGGTGGACAGGGCAAGAAAGCCTTAGGGGACCATGTCTGCCTGGAGGAGCTGAGTTCCGGGATGTAGGACTGTGCCCATCAGACCCGTCCTGGGTACTTGTCAGGCCCTGGAGGCAGGTGGCTGGGAACCAACCCAGACATGCCAGGCCGGGCGGGTGCAGCTGGGCTGAACTTCAGGCTCTGTTCTGCCTCCGACTTGTGAAATGACCGAGAACAAGTCCCTTCCCCTGCTGGGCCTGTTTCCCCGTCCTTGGATAAGGGCTTGACCGGTCTGCCAGCCCCTTCCAGCTCTGAGTTCCACAATCCCACGTCATCTGTCCTTGGCAGCTTTTTGGCCGTCCCAGCTCCCACTGCTCCCCTGGGAACCCTCCTCCTGAGCGCCCCTCTGCCCCTGTCCACCCTGCCAGCACTGCTCAGCTCCGTCCCTGTCTCCCTCCTGCCCGCGTAGTGGCGAATCATCGTGGGGGCCACCAAGTGCATCCCCAAGTCGGAGCTGCCCGAGGAGGTGGAGGTGACCACCCTGGCCAGCACGCGGCTCTGGACACACCCCAGCGACCTGACCATCGCCCTGTCGGCCAGCACCCCGCTCTACCCGCCCGGCCGCATCATCCACGTGGTCCACAACCACCCAGCGGAGCAGTGCTGGTAGGGGCAGCTGCGGAGGTGGCAGTGGCCGGGGCCGAGGTTGTGTCCTCCAGGGGTGTGGGGGATGGGCGGCCTTCCCTCAGTCACCCCTTGGGGCTGGGGGCAGAGGCTGGGAGACGATGGCCCCGGGCCACCATGGAGGAGTTGCCCTAGCCTTGACCGTGGAAGTAGAACAAAAGGCCAGTCCAGGGCAGGACTCCAGGCTCCTCTCTTGATGGTCCCATCCCTTGTCCCCAGTGTCAGCCCTTCCCTGTGTCCCCCCAGGGCACCTCTCCCCACTGGTGGATGCCCCGGAGGGGTCACCCTCAGGCCCTGGCCAGCTCACACCCTAGTTGTCACTTGGCCTCACCGCGGGATCAGTTGGCAGAGAGCTGGGAGCGGGGCCGGGGTGGGTGCAGGAGGGAGAGGGGAGTGGACGGGCATGCAGACATCTCTCACGCCTGCTCTTGCAGAGGGCTGGGCCTGCACCCTCCTGCCCGCGTGGGCTGCATCCCCTGACAAAAGGCTTGTGAGCTGGGCCCTGCCACACAAGGGCAAAGGGCAGAGCCAGTGGCCGGCGGGCCGGGGCCAGGCCGCCACTCACCCTCAGCCTCCCTCTGGCCCCTGTGCCCCTCAGCTGCTGCGAGCAGGAGGAGCCCACGTACTTCGCCATCTGGGGTGACAACAAGGCCTTCAACGAGGTGATCATCTCGCCAGCCATGCTGCATGAGCACCTCCCCTACGTGGTCATGGAGGGGCTCAACAAGGTGAGCCCGGCAGCTCGGGCGGACACTCAGCCATGCCCCGTGGTGTCTTGCGTGGCGGATCTCTGCCCCTATTTCACGGACCAGGGTGTGGACGCTCAGAGAGGTCAGCCAGAGTCCCCAGCTGGGTGGCGGTGGGGCTGGAAAGACCACTCCTGTCCTGGCCTCCTCACCCTGCTCTGTCACACTGCTGTGTGGCTCCGTGGCGGGGAGGAGTTTGGGAGTCTCCCAGGGACCTGTGCCTGAGGCAGGCTCAGCTCAGAGGCCCTGAAGACCAGCTGGCCCCTGACAGATGCACAGCCAGGCAAGGGCATCCTCGGCCGTCACCTGGCCACAGCAAGGCTGAGCCCAGAGAAGGGAACCTCCAACCTGGCCCACCTGTGGGGTGAGGCACACTCGCAGGGCCAGCCCCAGGCCTTACAGGAGAAGCAGGGACTGGGGCAAGAGGAGAGTGGGGCCCGGCTGACCCCAGGAGGCCCTGTTTGGCCTGAGAGGCTTGTCCTGCTGCCATCCCCCACCCCTATGATTGTCACCCCTCCACCATCACCAGCTTTCCTGTCCTGTCCCCAGGTGCTGGAGAACTACAACAAGGGGAAGACGGCCTTGCTCTCTGCTGCCAAGGTCATGGTGAGCCCCACCGAGGTGGACCTGACGCCTGAGCTCATTTTCCAGCAGCAGCCGCTGCCCACGGGGCCGCCCGTGCCCGCTGGCCTCGCCGTGGAGCTGCCCGCCGCGGATCCCCGGAACAGCAGCGTCAGGTGCGTCCTGCCCACTCCGGCCCCACCCTGGACAGTGCATGCGGGGGCCACAAGTGTGGCTTCAGAGCGTGTATGCTTGTGCACGTGTGTGTTCACGCAGCTCTGCACTCCTGCACGAGAGGGGTCGGATGCGCCCCCTCTGCTCGCGCTCTCTCTCTGCTCCCGCTGCCCCAGCCTGCCGTCACTCAAGCCCACGTGGGTAGCGGGCATCTAGGGACGCATGGTCCCCCCGGACACAAATGCAGAGATTCACTCATACCCCTGTAGACCCAAACAGACGGACTTAACGTACCCAGGCACTTACACACACACACACAGACACACACGTGTGCATTTGTATTGGCGCTCACATGTGCATATACATATGCTCACAAATAGTAGCTCTAAATACACAGGGAGCTCCATATAGACATTTGCACGTATAGGACACACACCAAGACCAGGCCGGGACACACGTACACAAGGACACGCTTGGACAGGCAGCCATGTGTGTAAATGCATAGACATACCTGTGCCCAGCCAAGCCACGTGGACACACGGGGGCCGACACAGACACCTGGTACACACACTGTACACGTAAACACAGAGGTGTGTGCACAGGCTCCATTCCCCGCCCCATTCACATGCACTCTCTGGGATCAGGCTCTTGAGAGGTCCTCCTCCACCTTGAGAGGGGAGATCCTCCTGCCTCTCTAGGACCCTTCATGCCCGGGTCCTGAGTCAGGTCACAGATCTGGCCAGCAGGCTGCTGAGAAGGTGGCCGCTGCTTCCCAGGCCCTTGGTGGGGACACCTGGACGTCTCTCCATCTGTGCACTTCTTGTGGTGGCTGCATGACCAGAAGAGGGCGCCAGTGTCCTTTTGCAGCTGCAATGCCGTCGCTGCATCCCCCATGCCCTGCAGGCTGGTGTGCGGAGTGACCCCAGGGGGGCTCCAGGGCTCCCGGTCCAGCAGAGGGCCACAACCCACGGGAGAGGCGGGGGGACCCCAGTGTGAGGGAGGGAGTAATGAGAGCTCTGGAGGGGCCACAGAGGGGTACTGGTCCTGAGGGTGGGAGGACAACCAGTGTGGGCGGCTCTGTGCCATCCTCTCCCCTCCCCCCTTCCCTCCCGCCCTCTCCCCTCCTTCCATCCCTCTCCCCGCCTCTCCCATTCCACACTGCCTCATGGGTGACCTGGGCAGCCAGGCTCTGGAGCTCAGGCCCGCATCAGGACAGTGACGGGGCACCAGTGCAGGGTTCCCCAGCAGGGCTCTTGGAGCCCAATGCCTCAGGCCCTCAGGACCCTGACCCTGGCTTAACTCAGCCTCCACCCTTTTTTCTCCTGTCTTGGGTTCCTGTGAGTTGTTTTTTAAAAGTCAGGATTCCCAGCTCCAAACTGTTGAACAACCACCAAATTCACTTTCCCCTCTCCCCTCCCCAAGTTCTCCAGCCGGGGAGCTGGGGGTCGGTCCCCACCCCTCCTGAGTCTCACCCCTCCCTGCCCTGCCTCTGCAGGAGCAAGTCCCAGTCTGAGATGAGCCTGGAGGGCTTCTCGGAGGGGCGGCTGCTGTCCCCAGTGGCCGCGGTGGCAGCGGCCCGCCAGGACCCCGTGGAGCTGCTGCTGCTGTCCACGCAGGAGCGGCTGGCGGCGGAGCTGCAGGCGCGCCGGGCGCCACTGGCCACCATGGAGAGCCTCTCGGACACGGAGTCGCTGTACAGCTTCGACTCGCGCCGCTCCTCGGGCTTCCGCAGCATCCGGGGCTCGCCCAGCCTGCACGCCGTGCTGGAGCGCGACGAGGGCCACCTCTTCTACATCGACCCCGCCATCCCCGAGGAGAACCCGTCCCTGAGCTCGCGCACCGAGCTGCTGGCGGCCGACAGCCTGTCTAAACACTCGCAGGACACCCAGCCCCTGGAGGCAGCCCTGGGCAGCGGGGGCGCTACCCCTGAGCGGCCCCCCAGTGCCACAGCCCATGAAGAGGAGGAAGAGGCGGGTGGCGGGGCGGCCCCCCACGGAGAGCTGGCACTGCACAACGGGCGCCTGGGGGACTCGCCCAGCCCTCAGGTGCTGGAGTTCGCCGAGTTCATCGACAGCCTCTTCAACCTGGACAGCAAGAGCAGCTCCTTCCAGGACCTCTACTGCATGGTGGTGCCCGAGAGCCCCACCAGCGACTACGCTGAGGGCCCCAAGTCCCCCAGCCAGCAAGAGATCCTGCTCCGCGCCCAGTTCGAGCCCAACCTGGTGCCCAAGCCCCCGAGGCTCTTCGCTGGCTCGGCCGACCCCTCCTCCGGCATCTCACTCTCGCCCTCCTTCCCGCTCAGCTCCTCGGGCGAGCTCATGGACCTGACGCCCACGGGCCTCAGCAGCCAGGAGTGCCTGGCAGTGGACAAGATCCGGACTTCGACCCCCACCGGCCGTGGGGCCAGCCCCACCAAGCAGGATGACTTGGTCATCTCGGCACGCTAGCACCCCGGGAGCGACTGTCGCCTGAGGCCCAGGTCCGAGCAGGTAGCCCCTCCGGCTCCTGGTGGCTGCCTCCAGGGCCGGGCCGCTTTGAGGAGAGGCCCCCAGAGGCCAGTTTAGCCTCAGGCACGGGGCACTGCCGCTGAGCTGGGGGTCCGCATCCCTACCTCAGCTTAGGATCCCCAGAGCCAAGGCGGCTGGGATCTAGGCCCTCCAGAGAGGGGAGGGGTGTGGAGCAGGGAGGAGCCTGGGGCAGCCTGCCAGGTGGGCAGCGCAGCACCGGCCCACAGGGGCATCCTGGCGCCCCCTGTTCCAGGACGGGCATTGGGCGTGCTGACTCCCCATCACTGCCCTCTGGCTGCTCTCCCAGGGCCGAGATGGAGAGCAGCGCCCTCCCCACATATTCTCATCTGTGGTCCAGGCTGGCATCTGCCCTGGCCACCCCCCAGATCCGGTGCCTGCTGGCCAGCCCCCTGGGGTGACCACCCACGAAGGTGGCCCGCAGTGCTGTGTATGTTTACAGAAGCTGCTGGGCTGCGCTCAGGGTGTTTCCTGGGCTTGCAAGCCCCCACCCCCCAATCATGTGTCCAGTGACCCCACTCTGAGCAGGTCAGGGGACAGCCTCCACAAGGCCCAAGTCAGCCGAGCGACCTTGAGGGGTGTGTAAGAGGGGTGGGGTCAGGAGCGTCCCTTCTCTGCTCGGTGCCCCTCATGCTGATCCCTCTGTCACAGGGTCCTGGGCATCCAGGCCTGCCCCGCCTGCCCATTGCTTCCTGGCTTGCCTTCTACCCCCAGGGATCCTGGCCACTCAAAGGGTGGAGAACACAAGTATGACCACCCCTGGCTGCAGAGTCAGTGCCCTGGAAGGAAGAAGGGCGCCCAAATCCCCTGCCCTTGAGGGTCCCATGTAGCCCCTTTGTATCACCTACCCACCGTGTACCGGCAGCCCAGCCCTGGCATCTGAAACCAACCCCATCTCCACTCCCCTCAGCTCCTGGTCCTCGCTGCCTCTCTCCTAGGAGTGGGGCTCCTTCCATCTCCATGTCCTGTTGGCAAAGAGTGGGGCCAAGAGTGGAGTGTTGTGGGACCTGGCCAAAGACCCTCTGCCCACTGCCTGGGGGGCGGGGGGCCGGAGGGGGCAGGAGGGCCAGGAGCTCTGGGGCTGTCCTGGTTTAGCCAGAGGCCTCCACAGCCCCCGTTTGAGGGTTTTTTTTCCCCTGCTGGGTTGGGGGAGCGGTGGGGAGGCGGCGCCCCGGCCTTTCCCCAGAGGCCGAGTGGGGAAGGTGTGCATGCTCTCGGGGGCATGTGTGTGCATGTGCATGAGTGTGCACCCTTCTTGAGGAAGGGACTGCTGGCGCGCACACCCCACCCCACCCCACCCGCCCTCCCTGCCTGCTGCCCTCCCCAGCCTGCCAAGGAACCACGGTGGGGGCTTGCGCGCGGGGGCACGGGGCCAGCTCAGTTTCCGATGTCGCCCGTTCCCCTCGTCCTGCCTGCTGCTCTGACCCCCCGTTTGGAAAACTGGTGTGTGCCGAGGCGTAGACCGCCCGCTTGTGCCTTCGTCTCCTCGGAGGCAGGCTCCCCCCCCACCCCGGCCACAGCCTCCCCGCATCGGCCAGGCCCCCCTGACCAAGACGCCCCTCCATCTCATGACCACTGGTGTCTGGGGCCTGCGTCCTAACCCCACCACACACACAGCTGGGACCCCTGCCCACCCTGACAGACGGCGTCAGAGACCTGGGAGCTGGGCCTTCCTCACTCTCTGTGACTCCCACCCCTCCCCAGGCTCCAGGACCCCGCCCCTGCTGAGGGCCCCGCTGCTGGCCCAGCCCGGGCCCAGCACAGAAGCAAGATGGAATCAGTGGCTCTCGGAGTTTAAAAACAAGACAAATCACAAATCAGAGTCAAGTTCCAACAAGCACCCCGGCCAATAGCAGGGAGAGACTTGGTGCCTGGCCTTTTAATTCCTCCCCTGCCAGGGTGGGCCCCGGGACCTCTGAGGGGGCCTGGTGCCCACCCCTGCCCAGGACTGAGCCATCAGGGACAGACTCCCCGCCCCCAAGGCTGCAGCCACACTGGGTTACAGGCTTGGGGCTGGGGCAGGCTCGGACTCAGCCCTGGGTGCCCCCGGGTCAGCCCCCTCCCTGCCCCCTCCCCACCTCACCCCCAAAGGATGGGCCTGCTGCAGGTCTCTCCCCTCCTCCCCCCACCACTCTTGGGGGGTCTGAGCCACCCCCCTCAACCCAGCTCGGCTCAGACCGACCCCCACTCTGTCCCCCAGACCCGCAGCACAAGCTCTCCCAGCCATGCGCTGGCCTGTCCTCGCAGGGGCCCGGGGGAGCTCCATATGCAATCGGCGGCGAGCAGCCGGGCCCCACAGACCCTCCTGCACGCTCCGTGCCATCCTCCCCTGACTTTTTTTGTACTTAATGTATGAAAGATCCAAACTAATATTGCTGTAAAAAGGAGAGACAAGTTAATATAGCTTATTCTATAAATATATCTGTATATAACGGTTTCTGTATATTGTATAGAGCTGTGTATAAACTGGATGTAGAAGCGTGCCGGCTGCCTTGCGTGACCTCTCTTCCCCGCAGGTGGCGGCGGTGGGGGTGGAGGGGGCGCGTGACTTGCTGCTGAGGTCAGTGGCAAGTGGCCAGAGGACCTCCGAGACTGGCTCTCGCCGCTGTCGATGCCCTGGTCCAGGACCACACGATGAGTCTCAGTGAGGGACCAGAAGACCCTCAAAGCCCCATTTGAATGGGGGCAGCCCCTTGTTGAGCCCTGCCTGTGTGAGCTGTGCCGGGGGATCCGTGTCCATGACCTCATTAGGGCCCTGAAAGATGGGGCTCGTTACCCCTTTCTCCTCCCTGAGGGGTCTGGGGCTCAGAGAGGGTGAGTAAGCTGCCCCAAAGTGCAGAGCCAGTCATCAGGGTCCCAGGCTGGTCCCACAGTGCCCGCCCCTCCTCGCAGGGCTGGGAGCTAGGGCAGGGGGGACGACTCCACTAACCCCACCCCCAAGGAGCACTGAAATGCAGAGACCTCAGCTAAGAGGGCTTCCCGGGGAGGGTGCAAAATGCCTGTCCAGCCCAGGGACCCCAGCCCGCGTGGCTCCAGGACAGCGAGGCCTGGGCAGCTGCTCCAGCACCCCGGTGGGCCTCCTGCCAGCCACTTGCCCCGGCCCACCCCTCTACACAGCAGGTGGCGCTGTTCCTCCGGCCAGTCCGGCGGCTGGCCCAGGCACTGGCCCCACCAAGCTTTGACCTGACCTTGATCTCTTCCTTCCCCACCCTGCCCATCCTCCCAACCCCAGTCCAGAGTGACCCTGCTCCTCCCAACCCCAGTCCAGAGTGACCCTGCTTGGTGAGGGGTTGGGAAGGGCGATAGAACAGCGCCTGTCTTCACCCACGGCCTCTTTGAACAGAAGAGGAAACCGAGGCTGGAGAAGGACAAGCCCTGCTCAAGGTCACTCTGGTGGCGGGGGCAGATCTGGAACCCTGGCCTCCAGCCTCACCTACTGGTTTTCAGAGGTTCTTCCCACCTTGGAGGTCCTTTGGTTTGCAAACTATCCTATCCAATTAGTAGAGCAGAAGCAGAAGAAACTGAGGGCCAGAGAGGTTCTGTGCCTTGCCCAAGGTCACACAGCTGGAGTGTGGAATGGGGGGGGGCTCTCATGAGGGGCAATTCTGGGAAGAGCTGGAGCAGTGCTCAGCAGGCAGGGAGGTGGGAGAGAGGTTACCCTGCAGGCCCCAAGACTGGGGGTGCGCTCTCACCCCAGTCCAGGGAAGCATGAGCCCGCTTCCCTGACTCCCTGGGTCCACACTCACCACCCCTGGGACCTTCTTCTCTTCCTCTGCAAAATGGGCCGATGCCAGGGCCGTGTGGGCCCATGGGAGGCCAGGAGTCCTGCGGTAGGGAGGCCTGGCCACCTGGCCGGTAGACTGAGCCCCACCCTCTCCTGGGCTGCCCTCCAGCCCGTTACTCATTAACCCTCAAGTCCCTGCCTCCCTTTCCCCAGGGCTGCCTCCTCGTGTCCCTACTGTCACTCAAAGGCCGGCCCTGGGTGCTGGGCGCTGGGGACTGGCCTGCCACCATAGGAAGCCCCATTTATGGATGACTTCCCTGGCACTTTACCCACACGGTGAGGTGGGGACAACGGGCTGATTTACAGAGGAGGCCTCCAAGGACCGGAGGGCAGGCCTGGGAGAACAGCTGAGCCGGCCACAGGGGACAACCACGTCTGCTGGGCCGGGGCTGAAGTCTCGGTCCCTCACTCATTGTGGCTTGTTGGGGAGAGGGGGCAGGTGGCGACTCCTCTCCATGGATGGAGCCCTCAAGGCCCTAGCGATGGGGCTCCCTCACTAGCCTCAGCCTCTCCCCACCCGGACTTGGGCCCCAATTTCATTACAGAGTTGGAATGCGGCAGCCTCGACTCTTGGCTGAGCCCTGGAGTCCGGGACGTTTCCGCCACCCTTCTCCCCCAGCCAAGAGATGAAACCCCCCGGGGACAGTCGCTCCTTTGCTCCGTGGCCTAGTGGAGTCAGGGGATGGGACTAACAGGGGGCTCCGTCCCACCATGTCCAACTTCAAGAGACTTAAGCCAGCCCGAGGAGTTGGGGTGTTGGGAACAAAAGACACATATCCTCCACCCTTTGATGACCCAGACATCTAGGGGTGATGCTTAGCTCTTGGGGATAGCCTTCAAAAGGTGGGCGTTTCAGCACCACCTGGGGTACGGCAGAAAGACCTGTGGGTGGGGGAGGCTTATAAAGAAGCTGGTTTTCCAGCTGGTCCCTGGCAACTCCTAAAATAAATTCATTTTCAAAAATCACACGGCATGGGCGGGTGTCCACTTGGTCCACGGCAGGCTTGACCCGGGTGGGGGAGGGGGCAGAGCAGAGAATAACAATTGTCTTAAGGGATGCTGCGGAGGGAGAAAAACCTCTGGGGTGTATCGGCTGGAAAAGAATGGGCGTCTCAGTGTGGCCCTCTGCTGCTCTCAGCCCGGCCCCTGCGGGGGGAGCGCCGGTCAGCACACACAGCTGGGGCCTCCAGTAAAGTCCCGTTCTATATATCTAAGAGCAACAACTCGGAGAGCGGCCCCCGGAGGGACAAAACCTCATTGTGAGGCACCCGCCGGCCTGGGCGCCCCCTCCCCCAGCCCCAGAACTGTCGTGGTATTGACCCTCCTCTGCGGGCCACCACCGGCCTGCTGACTGGGCCACATCTGGGCTCAGGCACTGGCCTCCCCTCCCCCATGGCTGGCTGCTGAGGAGGGGGAGGGCGGCCCGGGTGGGAGCAGCTTCGCAGGCTCTCACCCCATCCCTGCTGGGCAGCCCGGCTCGGCCCCCCGCTCTCCCCCGGGGGGCCACTGGCAGGCAGAGGGGAGAGCTCTGGGCTGGCTAGGCTGGCATCCGGACCTGCCGGCAAGTCCTCTCACCCCGCTGGGCCTCAGTTTCATCATGTGTCAGGGGGGGGGGGGGGGGGGACAGGTTTTCCAGTTCTGACTTGTTGTATCTGAGGATCCCGAGAGGGTACGAGCTGAGCCACTCTGCAGTGACATGATTCGCTGGGTCTGGGATTCCAGAACTCTCGGCTTCCGAGGTTGCAGGGTCTAGGGAAACAGTTTGAGGATACATCGTCCATTCATTCAACACATTTATTCAGCACCTACTGTGTGCTATGTAGTGTTCTTGGTGTTGAAGCTAAAGCAATGACCAAGCCAGAAAAATCTCTTACCCGCATAGGGCTTCCATTCTAGAGCGAGAAGAATAACGGCAAAAACAAAATCATACTCTTTTACACGGTGAGAACGAAAGGCCTAGGGAGGAGGAACCTGCTGTAGGTAGGGTGGTCAGAGGGGTGATGAATGAGCCGAGACCTGACTACTGAGAAGGAACCAGCCATGTGGGGACAAGCATTGTAGATAGATGGAACAGCATGTGCCAAGGTCCTGAGGCAGCTGTGGGCCTGGCATGTCTGAGTGATGGCAAGGAGGCCTTGATGTCTGTGACTTAGTGAGCAAGGGAGAGAAAAGTAGGAGCTAAGGTCAGTGGTACAGGCAGGGGCAGATCCTACAAAGGCTTGGAAACCGGGGCAAGAGGTTAAGATATTGAGTGCAAAGGGAAACCACAGATTTTAGCAAAGGAATAAGAAGAGCTGATTTACGTTTTAAAAATAGTGATTTGGGAGGATTGTAGAGATCAGCACGGAGAGAGGCTGTGCAGTTGGGCAGAACAGGGATGAAGAGGCAGAGGGACGAGGGTGGCGGGGTTACCCCTGACACACTTGAGGTGGAACCTTCAGACCTGGCGCTACCACACCGGGAAGCAGTGGCTGAGCAGGCAGCTTCCCAGGTCCGCCCAGATCTGGCTCCGAATATTGGCTTTGCCCCTAACCACCTTGAAACCCTGAGACCTGTGCCGTCCAATATCGTACCCACACAGGGCTATTTAAATTTGAACTAATTAAAATTTAACAAAATCGAAAAGTCAGTCCCTCGGTCTCAACAGCCACCTTTCAAGGGCTCCATGGCCACAAGCGCCTAGCGGCTCCCAGATTGGACAACACGGAGAACATTTCCATGCTCACGGAAAGTTACACAGGACAGCACTGCCTCAGACGGTGCTGAGCGTCCCTGAGCCTCAGTTTCCTCCTCTGTCAGATGCACATAACCCTACCTCCTGGGTAGGGGAACCTGGGAGGACTCAAGGAGCTAACGCCCACCAAGCGCTCAGGGCGGGCCTGGCCCATAACGAACGTTCATGGAATGCATCGCGGAGATGGAAGGTGAGGACCGGGGAGGAAACAGGGGAGGCTGCTGAGGTTTGCTTCTGAAACTCTCAGATTCAGATCTTCCCCTGTCCAAGGGGAGGATGAGGACTGCGGGGG